>NC_052157.1:60804660-60941851 GCF_902713615.1 Scyliorhinus canicula
ACTCATCTAGTAACATAATCACTGCACTATTGAACCATGGAAATCAGAGATTAAAAATAGAATCCCTGAAACAGAAACCTCTCACCTGTCACAGAGAGGTGGACCTCATTAGATTTCAACAAATAATGGATCTCCTCTTCTTGTAAATCTGACACTCATATTTGTTCTGGTCTGACTTTCTGAGGTCAGAGGTCAGAACTGACCAGTTTCCTTGTTCCAGTTGATCTTTGAACAGGGTTGTTCTGTTTCTGAAACGTGCGTCTTGTTCTGTCAAATCATCGTTTCCATTGATAAACTTGTGTAAAATTTCAAACATCGATATTCCCCAAATCACATGTAAATCGGAGACTGGGACATTCCCTTTGTAGATACAGGGCAGCACAACCTGCTCCCCAAGGTACCCAGAAACTGGAACAGGTGAGTCACCTGGAAAAGATTGAAAAGATTTATCCACAGATATAACCTCCCTGCTGGTACATTATATCACAAGCTTCACATGGTTACACTGGGATGCTGGACTTACAAGAAGCACTGATCAGGAACTCACTGTTTTTATTTCTGTTGGAAGTTTAAAGCTCAGGTATTAAGGGCCCTCAATTAAAACCAGCTTGTGCTGGATATTTGTCAGCTCAGCACAGAGCAGCTGGACAGCACTTTGAGTCACATGGTCCATTTGTACACATTCTGGGAGAACACATCAGGATATTGTTCATCTCCCCTTGGGAGAGAGATCACAGACTGGGGGGGGGGGGGGGGGCACAATGTGAGGTGAAGCTCAGGAGCAGAAATTGGACCCTGAAATGTAAAGACAGGAACAGGTGCGGAGGGGGTACCTGAGGACAAGAAAGGGTTTTGGACAGGTGGGGGCCAGACAGTGTGGCTGCACCTGATGGTCAAAATGTGAACTGTTTCTCTCTCCACAGATGCTGCCAGCCCTGCAGGGCACTTCCTGTTTTCATATATTCTGTTTGATCCAAGGACTGTTCCAGACTCCCGATCCCAGAGTTCAGGACCCCATCCCAGTCCCACTGGAGCCCAGTCACCCATCCCAATGTCACCAAATGTTACTCAGTATTCAGATCCCACTGTTCACATCTCAGGGGTTAATATGAAGCTATTAACTGACTTCCTTTCAGTTCTGATCATCATTCTGTGTGATGTGAACCCATCGTGTCCACTCCCTCGATGGCTCTGAGAATCTCTGAGAGATACAGAGTAATATTGACACACATACATCACAAAGGTACAGATATCCACACACAGGTATTAGAGATTGACATGTCCAGAGTAAAAACACATTGATACAGGAGAGACAAAGAGAGACACAGTGAAACACACACTCACTCACAAACTGAATGTTCCAGAGAAAAGAAAGATAAAGCACACTCACATCTCAGAGATTGGATATTACATATTAATTCTCAAAATCACTGACAGTAAACTCACAGATAGAGTAAAAACTATCTTCAAATACAGACAGTGATGAGAATCAGAGTTAATCTCTTTCCCTCCGATCAGAGGACATTTATTTGATGAACAGTTGTGTCATAACTCCTGCTTAATTCATTAAATGGAACCAATTAGATTCCGTTTCTGAAGCCTCCACATCAGCCCTCTCGATATTTCTAATAGTTTCTTTGATCAATACTTTCCACTTCATGACACTGTGTACTTTTACTGCTCTATCTTTCCTGAATGGATTATGAGCTGTAATATTAAGTTCAATTCTCTCTCTTTGAGATGGGTCTCTGTTGTTGCCCCCATGCCAATGAGCCAAGTGCTGTCTTGTGGCTGCAGCTCACAGCTTCATTCCCCACACTGCATGGATTTAAACCTCCACAGAGGAAGGAGCTTAAACCCGCAGAGAGAGTGGATTGGAAACTGGAATCTGAACTGGTATTTAAATGTTAAATAGTCCAATGTGGGAGAGAGGATTTTCAATCTTTGTTGTGGGATGATCTTACCCATTAATGTCTGATTGTAGATTGAATTTGTTCCCTGTTTTTACATAGAATTTACAGTGCAGAAGGAGGCCATTTGGCCCATCGAGTCTGCACCGGCTCTTGGAAAGAGCACCCTACCCAAGGTCAACATCTCCACCCTATCCCCATAACCCAGTAACCCCACCCAACACTAAGGGCAATTTTGGACACTCAGGGCAATTTATCATGGCCAATCCACCTAACCTGCACATCTTTGGACTGTGGGAGGAAACCGGAGCACCCGGAGGAA
The DNA here is from genome assembly GCF_902713615.1 of Scyliorhinus canicula. Classification (NCBI taxonomy): domain Eukaryota; kingdom Metazoa; phylum Chordata; class Chondrichthyes; order Carcharhiniformes; family Scyliorhinidae; genus Scyliorhinus; species Scyliorhinus canicula. The sequence continues at coordinate 60,806,893 of NC_052157.1, forward strand.
ACCCACGCACACACGGGGAGGATGTGCAGACTCCGCACAGACAGTGACCCAAGCCGTAATCGAACCTGGGACCCTGGAGCTGTGAAGCGATTATGCTATCCACAATGCTACCGTGCTGCCTACAGCACCAATATATTGGTGGAGTTTCCAATTTGGGACAAATTGGGTTCAAATTTGATAATATCCAGGCTGTACAGCTGTCCAAAAAAATCCAGCACTGTGGCATTGAAGAACAAGTGAAGATGGAATGGACTCTCCTGCGCAGCTCACAGGTTATCATGGACACCCTATATGCCCAGGTGGTTACCCGCTGCAGCCATGGCACCGATCCTGAGGCCACAGACCCACACGAAGCCCCTCTACAATGATGTCCATACAGCGACCAGGGATGTGATCAAGTAGTGCTTCGGCATCCTGAAGATGCGGTTCAGGTACCTGGACCGCTCTGGAGGGGTCCTCCAGTAGGAGGGAAGGAGCATCGCCCTCATCGTGGTGGCCTGCTGCATCCTCCACAACATCGCGCATCAGAGGGGCGATGTGCTGGAGGAGGAGGATGAGGAAGAAGGGCAGGCCTCGTCCGATGAGGAGGATGTGAGGAGGGGGATGATGAGCAGGTCCTGGGGCCCAGGCAGGCACAGGAGGCCGCACAACGTCATCGCCAGGGTCAACGCGCACGGGACGCTCTGATCGTCTCCAGGCTCACCGACTAGGAGGGAGGGGGTGAAGACATGGGGGGGTGGTGGGGTGCTGGCCAGGGGCATGGACATCACATCCCAGACCCCCTCGCCTCCCACATCACCCGCTTGCACACCCCTCCATTATACATACCTGAGGTGCTACGAGCTGGGAGCCCTGGGTTGGCAGTGACAGCGGGTCTGGGATGGAAGATGATGACAACTTCCTCTGTGATGATCTCTGGTGCTCCACATCGTATGACAATGTGTGACCCATGCCCACAGTAGCACCTTCAACCTGGGTGAACCCTGCATGCTAGCCGGCCGGACTATCACACGCCCCGTCGTATCCCTTGGGTGGGGGTGCTGGGGATGTTTGGTGTCATGATATGCGCACACACACATAATGATATACAGACAAGCAGCTAATGGACACAGAGAACAGGACATGACCAATAAGCAGGCAGGACACTCAGGGGTGGGATCTGACTATAAAAGACACGAGGCACTCACACTCCGCCTCTTTCCACTGATGAACATCTACAGAGTCAGTCAAGGGTGTGTTACAAATCTCAAACCTCCACCATGTGGCTCAGAGCTTGTCTGGTTCAGTCAGACAGAGGTAACCACACTTAAGTTAGCAGAGAGTTGACTCACAGAGAACTGGCTAACTGTGCTATTCATTCAATAAACCTGATTGAACTAACTTCAAGGTTCTGGAGTATCTTTCTGATCTAAGCTGCAATCCAGTTGCAGCCAGTTGTTAGACCAGTGTACCTTACACAAAAGTCGGGGCAACATGGGGTGGGGGGGGGGGGGAGCACTGTTCTCCCACAGGTCCTGCATGGCCCCCCACCAGCCCCCTCTCCCCCCCCCCCCCCCCCCACCCCCCCCCGGCCAGCCCTGGACCAGCCCCACAACCACACCCATCAGGTTTCAAACGGTGTTGACAGGTGCTTATTGTGGAGAATATATGTAGTCTGTGCCCTAAACCCCTATGACTGAACTGTGTCCTGCACCCATGCCAACTTAATTGGTGTCTAACTTTCTGGTCTTACAGGCCCTAACACTACGTCTCGGTGGTTCCCCAGATGGTACAGCAGGAGTGGAGGCGGACTGCTGTGATTCCTGCCCTGCAACAAAGGTCCCCGTCGGTGTGCGCCTTCTGTGATGACCCGGCCTAGATGGGCCCTGCCGCAGCTTGGGTGTTCCGGGTGACGTGTTGCCGCCCTGTTCTACCCGCTGCCCATGAGATGCACCAAGCAATGGAGTGGATGGGGGGTTCGAGGTGCTGCGCTCTTCCGGCACCTCACCTGCGGGAGTTACCGGCAGGGGCCCTTCACTCCCTCCTTCCTCGGGCCCGATGGCCCCTGGGCTACTCCATGGGATGAGGGTGTGAGCAGAGCCATCCCCAGAGGCCTCCCGCCCCCCCCCCCCCCCCAGTCCTGGAGTCTGCTCTGGTTTCGACCAGGGTCCGCACACTGTCGGCCATGGAGCACAGGAAGTTGGCCATCTCCATCTGGGACTGCACCACATCACGCTGCTACTCTGCCACCTTCCTCTGCGTCTGGGCCACCTCTCTCTTGGAATGGGCCACCCTGCCCAGTGCCTGCCACATTGGCCAGCGCCTGAGCAATGCTGCCAATGTTCCCAGACACGGCCTGCTGTGACTGGGCCATGCTGAGGAGCGTCACTGTAATGTCAAGGTGGCTCTGCCACATGGCTGCCTGTGAAAGGGCAGCCCTGTCTTGGGCCTTGGTCACCATCTGCACAGAATGCCCCAGGTCTTAGACATGATGATCCATAGCCGAAACCATCGCCCCCAATGCCTCCACCGCGGAAGCCACCTCTGCGGTGTCGGCCTGGGTGGCATGCATGACCGGCACCACACCCTGCTCCTGCATGTGAATTGTCTACTCCACATACGTCTACATGCCCTTTTGTAATCTCTTTGTCTCTGACTGCACCTGAACTATGGCTGTTCCAGAAGCTCGGGACCCATCTGGACGGCAACTGATTCCTGAGGCTTGTCTGCCCTCCGACCGTCCGGCCCCTCGGCTGTTCCTACCTCTACCTGCTATACCGGATGCGATGTGGGTGCGAAGCACATAGTGTCCCAGGAGCCTCTTCACTAATGTGCCCAACCGAGCTGATAGTCTCTGGGATGGTGGAGGGTGTTGGAGACAGCTGTGATGCAAAGTCCGTGTCCTCCTCCGACCCAAGCTCCGGGGTGTTCTGAGTCTCAGGCAGAGGGCTGGTGTTCGGGCTCCTTTCCCCGTCAGTGGTCGGCTGTCTGGGGGGGGGGGGGGGGGGGGCAACGGCTCTGGCACTGGCTTGGGGCAGGATACTCTGGGTGGACTGGCCCCATCTCCGGCAGGTCCTGCAGGCCGGGAGGGTTGCGGCGGGGGGTGGGGAGGGGGGGGAGGAGTGGGGGGGGGGGGGGGGGGGGGCATCTTGAGGCGGGTGCGGGCCACATGTATGTCATGGGGATCTGCAACTAAGTGGGATCTCACTTGCTTGCCCGCCACCGACCTCCACCTCGGCGACCTCCCTTTCCTTCGGGCCGCTGACCAGTGCCCTCTGCTCAGGCACGGTGAGGGGACGCAGTTCTGGTGGTCCCCCTCCCGTCTTCTCCCACTCCCGGCGGTTGTACGTGGCCTTCTCCTGCGGGGGGTTGGGGGGAACACAAACAGCACAACCTTCCAACGGTCCGATGCATGAAGCCCAAGGGTTAGGTAGATGGTTTCTCACAAAATGAGAATTCCCAGTCGTCAGGCCGCGATTCCAGCTGATACGCTTTCAGAATTACCTTGTTTGTAAAATACTCATTTGGCTCAAACATAAACTCCAGAGTGAAGCTCCTCGGTTGTGTACGCTCTGAACATTTCACATCTTGCAGATGCTTTAATATGGTCTCACCATGCTCCTGTATCAGGCCACTGAGTATATACACCTTCTTGAAGACTGTTAACCAGAAGCCTGGAATTCCCTTTGGTTCTTCCAGTGCCTCATTGGATTTGTCGTCTTTCACCTGGACTTTTGTTTGCTTCTCATTGAGTGAGTGCACCAACATATCTCATTGCAAATCGCAGTAACCGTCTGGCCACTTGCAGTCTGACCCAGTGAGCCGCTCATGACTATTCAGAAGGATCACTTCACTCATTTCCGTTGGACCCCACTTGCCCTTTTCTGAAATTAGATCAATAATGAACTGCCCCTCCAGAGGCACCTCCTCCACTGCATTAACTGCTCTGAATTGGTTCAATGAAGGATGTGAGAACATTGTTTCACAAGTGATTCATTCGACCGCACCTGGAGCATACTTTTTCCATATGCTGGACATTTGCGGTGGGCCATTTCGATTGCCACTTGTCTGGCATAAAATGGCAGACATGCTCGGCGCTCTTAAATGGCTGCCGCAGAGAGACATGTTTCTTTTTTTTTTAAATTTAGATTACCCAATTATTTTTTCCAATTAAGGGGCAATTTAGCGTGGCCAATCCACCTACTCTGCCACATTTTTAGGTTGTGGGGCGAAACCCACGCACAACACGGGGAGAATGTGCAAACTCCACACGGACAGTGACCCAGAGCCGGGATCAAACCTGGGACCTCAGCGCCGTGAGGCGGTTGTGCTAACCACTAGGCCACCGTGCTGCCAGACCATGTTTCTTATTGACCTGCGCCACAGTGCTGATGTCCCTGGCGTCTTCCTCCATATTGGTGCCAAAATGTTTCGGCTGAATGTACTGATTTGCTGTGCAGCCAACTCACTCACATGACAAATCATAATTGCTTTTTCCAGTACCAAAACTTCCTCCCACAGCAATCTCTCAGGGAGCTTGTCATTTGAAATCCCAAATACTATTTGATCGCGGATCAGTGAGGATTTTAGGTTATTGAAATTGAAGGACTGGGCCTTCAGCCTCAAGTCAGTGAGAAAACTGTGGGAAGTTATGTCAGGTTTCTGGGTACGCATACGGAAAATATGTCTCTCAAACGTCTCATTCTCTTTGGGAGAGCAATGCCGATGGGAGAGCAATGCCGATCGAAGTACTCTATCACTCGATCGTAGCTCTTGATGTCCTCTTCGCTATCAAAAGCAAATGTATTGTAGATTTCAATAGCTTGTGGACCTGCCACTGTTAGCAGCAATGCAATGCGCCTCTCGTTGAGCTGCACCTGCAGGCCAATGGCTGAAAAATAGAGCTTAAATTGTTGTTTGCAGACACGCCAGTTTTCGTCTATGTTACCCGATACTTAAAGCTGGTGGGATGCCTTTAAACTCTCTATCTCACGCTTCACCATCTTTTGTGTTGCGTCGCCACAGGCGGTAGTTTCCCAGGTCGGTTTAAGACCCTTCCTTTTTCTTTCTGTTTCATTCTACGGCCAGTTTACCTTGGTCTTTTCTGCTGTTTCCTTAAATGTTCAACACTCCTGATACCTTGTGGCCTTGCTGTATGAATGACACTCACAGAACTGGCGATGAGTTACTCAGAATGATGATTTATTATTTAACACGTGGAAGGATAACATGCAGAATTCTGTACAGGATACGTTGGTCTGGAACAATCTGATGCGCGACTGTCCTTATGTACGCTTTGCTCCAACATTGCTGATTCCACCACACCACGTAATCAAGGTCTAACACTAACAGCTAGTTGGAGGTTGCATTGCTATCTACATACAATCTTATGCACAGATATATGACCACATTATCCTGCCAATGGATTTGCAGGATCTTGCGGAGACATTGCTGGTGGTACTTCCTCCAGAGCTTTGAGTTGTCCACTATACATAGTCCGTACTTTGAGCCATATAGGAGGGCGGGTGGTATCACTACTGCACTGTAGACCACGAGCTTGGTGCTGGTCTTTCAACACTCTTCTTCAGGCAAACAAAGGTTCTGCTGGCGCATGAAGGTGATGTTGGACCTGCTTCGTCGATGTTGCCCTTGTTGACAGTAGACTCTCATGGTATGGAAACAGATCCACGTTGCAATGGCCTCATTGTGGATATGGCATTTGGGCAGTGCCTAATTCTACATTGAAATCTTTGATTGAATCTGCCTCCATCCCACCCTCAGGCAGTGCATTCGGATCTTAGCCGCTTGCTCAGTGCGAAAGATTTTTCTCTTACACTTTTGCTTCTTTTACCATTTACTTTAAATCTGTGACCCCCGCATCTTGATCCTTTCATGATGAGCACAGTTTCTCTCTCTCTCTGCTCTGTCTAGACCGCCCCATGATTTTGAACACCTCTCTCAAATCCCTTTCAACCTCTCATGTCCAGAAAACAGTCCCAATTTCTCCAATCTGTCTTCATTACTGAATTCATCATCCCTTGAACCATACTTGTAAATCTAAATCTATTATGATGTCTTTGGACTGGGGTGGGCACAGTAAGAAGTCTTACATCAAAAAGTTAAAGTCAGGTGAAGAAGGAGTTACGCTCAAGAAAGCTAGTGATTCCAAAGAAACCTGTTGGACTTTAACCTGGTGTTGTAAGACTTCTTACTAAATCTATATATTATAATCATTATTACATATGTAACATATGTATATATTTATCCATTATATCTCTATATTATTCCTTGGATAAGGAGACCACAGTACTCCACATGTGGCTTATCAAAGCTGTATTGCAGCAAAGACCTCCTCACTCTATATTCCAATCCCCTCAATAAATGCCAACATATAATCTGCCTTCCTAATTGCTCATATGTATCTGCATGTTAGTTTTCTAATTCTGTACTCGGCTAACAAGTCTCTTTGAATACCAATATTTAGTAATTTCTCGCTTTCTAAAAAATATTCCTTTTTATTCCTCCTGCAAAGTGATTAATTTCACACTTCCTTACATTATGTTCCAGTCAGCACCATTCTAATTCCAAGTCAGTCTGTATCAATTTGCAGGATTTTTCTGTCCTCGTCATAGCTTTCTTTCCCACCTAACTTTGTAGCATTGGGAACTGTGGATACATTACACTCATTCTCTTTTCCAACCCATTAATATTGATTGTAAATAGCAGAAGCACAAGCACTGATATTTGCAATTGCCCATGAGTTGCACCTTGTGATCCTTTTTCTAAATAAATTTAGAGTACCCAATTAATTTTTCCAATTAAGGGGCAATTTAGCGTTGCCAGTCCACCTAGCCTGCACATCTTTGGGTTTGGGGGGCGAAACCCACGTAAACACGGGGAGAATGTGCAAACTCCACACAGACAGTGACCCAGAGCCGGGATCGAACCTTGGACCTCGGCGCCATGAGGCAGCAGGGCTAACCCACTGCGCCACCGTGCTGCCCTTGCGATCCTGACTGTGGTGCTCTGTGGCAGGGGTAAGTTGGGAGAGGATCTTTGACGTCTGTAGTTAAAGATGTAGTTAAATTTTGTCAATCATGTCACACATGTCAAGTGATGAGGAAACCTCAAGCAGTGATAAAACCAGCGCCCTTAATACCCATTCCAGCATTTGAGGAATCTTTTACAAGGGTCCTAATTGATTGCGTAGGACTGCTTCCTAAAATAAAAAGTGGGAATCAATATCTTTTGACGATAATGGATGTGTCTACTTGGATTTCAGAGGCATGCCAGTACGTAATATTACAGCTAAAAGATGTGGAGGAGTTACTTAATTATTTACTAGATATGACTACCCACAGAAATACAATCGGATCCAGAATTGAATTTTACTCAAGGTTATTCAACGAAGTTATGGATAGCTTAGAATAAAACAATTAAATCAACTGCATACCATCCAGAATCGCATGGAATGTTAGAAAGGTGGCATCAGACATTAAAGACAATGTTGAGGGCTTATTGTCCAGATTATCAGAGGATTGGGATAAAGGAATTCCCATTCGTACTGTTTGCAATTAGGGATGCACCTACTGATGTCAAACTAGATCAGGCCTTTCGAACTAATTTTTGTCATGAGGTAAGAGGACCATTTAAATTGATTAAGGAAAGGAGTTATTGACATCACATGGGCAAGTTTGTTAGAGATAAATTGGGATGTACTAAAATGGCTATACAATGTAGATGTGGAATGCGTTGGGGGGGTAATGCGGTGCCAATCAAACGACATCCAGATAGACTTGCACAGGTTAACAAAGAGATTGAGAGTATGTTTAAAGTGGCGTGGGTTGCAGCCAATGCAGCTCACCCATAGTGATGGTACCTAAACCAGACGGTACCCAACGGTTGTGTGTGGCATAGAAAGGTTAATGCAGTTTACAAGAATGGACCTCTTATCCTATCTCATGTTTGGAAGGATTGCATTGAGAAAGTGGAAACAATCAGCTTTTATTTCTAAACTGCATTTTAGTTAAAGGTTACTGGCAGGTACCTTTATCCCAAAGGGCGAAGGAGATTTCAGCTTTGTGACTCCAGATGGTATATACCAATTCAAAGTTATGCCATTTGGCATGAAAAACGCACCAGTCACATTTTCACGGTTAATTACAAAAGTGTTTCAGGATTACCAATTGTGCGGTATACATCGACGATCTGATCATTTTCAGCCGGACATGGACAGAACATTTGAAACATCTGATGGAGTTATTCGATCGACTTCAGGAGGGGGTTTGGTGATAAGCCTAGCCAAAAGTGAATTTGGAAAAGCCCCAAGTCACTTTCCTTGGCCATACAAATTGGACAGGGTCGAATGGTCCCACGGGATGTGAAACCAACAGTATGAGGAGTTTTCCATATCCTCAAGACGAAGGGAATAATGTGATTCTTGGCGGTGCCTGGATTTTGATCGAAATTTGTGCAAAGGTTTTGTAGCATGATTGCTCACTGTGGACTTGCTGAAGAAACGTCAAAAATTTCAGTGGACAGCCGACTTTTCACCAGGCCTTTGACTGCCTGAAAGCTGTGATAACAATGCTCATATGTTGGAGAATTGCAAGGGACCTCTGTGATCAGATTGAACTAAAGTATCTGCCTTTATAGAGAAATGCCGAGGCATGGAGGGAATGGATGGATCGTGCAGAGACGTTCTTGTTCAAAGAGACTGGTCAATCAAGAAGGATTTTAATTGGAGGAAGAAGAACAAAATGGACTATATATTATACCTGTTTTTACCGTGTGTTTGTTTGTTTTGAAATGAAAAAGTATATTACTGTGTGCATTTTGTTAAAGGATCGTGAAAAGGTGAAAAAGAAACCCATCTTGAAGTTGATGGTTTAATTTTTTTTCTTGGGGGGGAGGTGTCATGTGAGAGTACCTTTAAGGAAATGGGTGTTTATAAGTTGGTGGGTATATAATATCTGCAGTGAGAGTACCTTTAACAAATGGGGTGTTTACTACTGCAAGTGATGTCAGAGAGTCGGTGGAGCTGGGCTGTCCTGTCAGCTTTTTACTTTGTTTAGGCTGTTTGCTGCAGGGTGTGGTTTAGTTTTGTTTTCAGTGTTGGAGCTGAAGCCAGACAGAGCAGGTGTAATGTTGATCTCTCTGCCATGAAAAGACTATCTCTTGATCATTTGGTGAACTCAGAATTATAAATGTTCTCAGTAGTGAATGTAAACCTAATGTGCTTCTGTTAAAAGATGTTTCTTTTGTTTCTGAATGTTGTTTGGGAAGTTATTAAGGATTACTTAGTGTTGTATTCTTTGGGGGTTGTATTTGAATTGATGGTTGCTAAGATGTTCACCGTATGTTTTAAAAAGGTTAACGTGAGTTCATAGAATAAACATTGTTTTGCTTTAAAAAATACTTTTCCATTTCTGCTGTACCATACCTGTAGAGTGGGCCGTGTGCTCCCCATACCACAATCTATAAAAAATTGTTGGTCAGGTGAACTGCATGATACAATTTGGGGTTCTCTAAACCCTGGCCCATAACACTACACATTTTTGGACTGTGGGAGGAAACCGAAGCACCGGAGGAAAACCATGCAGACACGGGGAGGATGTGCAAATTCCACACAGCCAGTCACCCAAGGCCGAAATTGAACCTGGATCCCTGGCGCTGTGAGGCAGTAGTCCTGACCACTGTGCCACCACATGGACTTTTAGTGATTGGCTTGGGGGGGAGGTGGGGTTGGCTTGGGGGGAGCCATGACATGATGGAGGCATGGACATGGCTTCATGGGGCGGGACTATGACATCATGTGGGGCAGGATGTGAAATCATGGGGGTGAAACGTGACTTAATGGGGAGGCGTGACATCATGGGGGTGTGATGTGATGTGGGGCAGGCTGTGATGTCATGGGGCTGCGACATCATTGGGCTGGGCTGTGTCACATCATTAGGGTAAGACTGCAACATCATTGAGGCAGGTGTGTGACATCATTGGGGCAGGTGTGTGACATCATTGGAACGGGTGTGTGACATCATGGAGGTGGGATGTGACATTGGGGGTGAGAAACATATCAACAGAGCTGACCCGATGGTCCGAATGGCCAAACTCTGCTCCCATGTCTTATCATCTTATCACATGGGGTATTATGCCACTGGGGAGATGGGGACTAATATCACTGGTGGAGTGGGGACTGATATCACTGGGGGAGTGGGGACTGTTGCAACTGGGGGGAGTGATGCCACGGAGGGGGGGAGGAGTGATGTTACGGGGGGTCGGGGAGTGACGTCACTGCGCGGCGGGGAGTGATGCTGTGGCCAGGGTGGGGGCTTTAATTCAGTTACTGCGGCTGTGTGCTGCGGAGTCCAATTCCACGGGGTGTTTTTCTTTAAAAGTTCAGTCAGTGGAGCAGCTTTGGTGGCAAACCCATCAAAGTGGTTTTCTGCAGTACCCTGTCAGGCTGAGGAAGGATCGGAGGGCACTGACATTGTGGGGTAGTGGTAATTGTAGGATAGCGCCTATTCTTTCTGCTCAATCTCCCTTTTCCTGTGAGTTATTATTGTGCCCAGGTATAAGACCTTCAACTTTATGACTTGTGGCTTCTTCGGGTTGACATTACATCTGATCAAGTGGAGCAGTGCTAGCAACTCATCTAATAAAGCCACGGCCGGGATTCTTCAAAACGGCGGCTAAGTGTTGATGCCGGCGTAACACCGGAGTGTTTCAAGCTGGTGTCAATGGGCCTCTTGGCCCAGCAATTCCAGACCCCAGAGGGGACCAGCACAGCACTGGAGTGCTCCACGCAGCTCCAGCTGCCGATAGGCGGCTCTGCACAGCCGCCCGCGGGTCCGCGCAATCACACAGCGGGCCAGCGCGGAAGAAGGTAGGCCCCACCCAGATTGCACGCGTCCGCCGATCGGTGGCCACCGATCGTGGTCCTGGCCGTCATGGAGGCTCTCCCTGGAGACTGATCCCCGCCCACCACCAGGATGGCCACCGCAGCCATGATGCCGAGCTCCCGCCGGGGAACCATACATGAACATCACCGGCAGGAACTCGGCCGGTTGAATGCAGAGAATCGCCTCTTTCAACGGCCCCCGACCGGCGCCGCTTCGACCGCGCGCACGAGAAGCACTGATTCTCCGGTCGCCAGAGAATCGCGTCCCGGCGTCGGACCGGATTGCGGGTCTGACGCGGCTTTCTCTGCCCCCACGCCGAGCATGATTTTGGCACGGAGGCTCGGAGAATCCCGGCCCACACGTTCCTCTCTGGTGTTTGTCTGCAGTAGTAAATTGTCCACATACTGCACTAGTCAATCGGGTCGGGGGAATTTGGACAGTCCGGTGGCTAGCTGTCAGTGAAATATGGATGGGAAGTTGTGGAAGCCCTGCGAGAGACAGGTCCAAGTGTATTGTTGGCCTTGGAATGTAAAGGTGAACTTATACTGGCAGGCCCAGTCCAATGGTACGGACCAGAAACCATTGCTGGTGTCCAGCCAGGTGAAGAATTTCACCTGCACCCCTTGTTGCGGGGCTTGTAGCTACAGTAGGGGATGTGAGTGGGGTTACTTTATTTAATTCTCTGTAATCAACCGTCAGCACGGTAGCATTGTGGATAGCACAATTGCTTCACAGCTCCAGGGTCCCAGGTTCGATTCCGGCTTGGGTCACTGTCTGTGCGGAGTCTATACATCCTCCCCGTGTGTGCGTGGGTTTCCTCCGGTGCTCCGGTTTCCTCCCACAGTCCAAAGATGTGCAGGTTAGGTGGATTGGCCATGATAAATTGCCCTTAGTGTCAAAAATTGCCCTTAGTGTTGGGTGGGGTTGCTGGGTTGTGGGGATAGGGTGGAGGTGTTGACCTTGGGTAGGGTGCTCTTTCCAAGAGCCGGTGCAGACTCGATGGGCCGAATGGCCTCCTTCTGCACTGTAAATTCTATGAATAAGATGCCATAATCCGTTTGGTTTCTTGAAGAGTGTTATCTGACCATAATCATGTTTGTGTGTTGTTCCTTTGAAGGACTTCCCTAATCATTGGGTCTGTGCTGATCGCTAAGGGATCAACCCAATACTCCCCAATTGTGCAAACCCAATTTACGTATGCTCCAACGGAAAGAGCTGACGGTGCGCAGGTAATCATTGCCATCTGCCAGATGTAGTGATTTACAGGGTCGAAAGAGTGATTATGTTTATTCATAAAATCTACTCCCAGAATGTGTTCGGCGGATGGGGGAAGGTCAACTAATACCACTGGGTGATTAGTAACTATATTACCTATGCAAACCTGTATTGGGGTCATGGTGTGGCCTTCTTGCATGTGCCCAGTAAATCCACTGAGGGTGATGTGCTTGTGGTCGGCCATGGGGTGCTCATGTATAGGGTGGATGCATTAGGCTAGTTTGGGAGCCTCTGGTATACCAGAGGAACTCAACGAGATGGCCTTGTACCTCGCCAGTTACCAGGTGTCTCCCTACGCTATCCCATCTGGTTTTGCAGACCCAGTTCGGAGAGGCCAGATTCCGTGAGTCTAGGGAGTCACATGCGAGGTCATGTGCGTAAGGATTCACATTATGCATGGGGTGGCTGGTTCCTTCTAACAGTCTGGGGTGGCGTTCTCAGATGTGTCTGAGGCTTGTTCTAGGTAGTGGGACAGGGTGTCCGGGTTGTCTCGGGGTTCAACTGTATGGCAGTGCGGGTTTTCTGCAGTCACAGGTGAAATGCCCTGGTTGCCCACAGTTGTAACATGTCCCTCTATCTCTTCCCTGGGGTGTGTATGGCAGAGCGGGCTCTCTCGGGTATTGCTCTTTTGGGTATTGGGGTTCCCCTCTACCTTCATTTCTCCATACGGGACCCTGATTAGCTCTCATCTCCGGGATGCATGGTAGCTTCCTTTCCAGTTTGGGATGGGGTATCCTGGATTGATTGCTCCCACACTGAGGATAAATACTGGAGAACCCATGCCTTGTTATGTGTGAGCTCGGCTGGGTCAAACTTAACACAGGCTCTCTTGCCTTGTTCCATGGCACGGGATACTAGTGTTCTGGCCCATTTAGAGGAGCTGGACTGACCTATGTTGGAGTGCAGTAATTCCCTTTAAAGTGTATCCAGAAGCGACTAGCAAAGGCGGTTGGGTGTTCCCCTTTCCTCTGTCTACACTTATATAAGCCAACTATGGGATCTCCCTTATTGTAGCCTACCGCAGTCAATTTTGATATTTCATTTCCTCTAAACTTCCCTGTCCCACGTTTTGTAGCGATGGCAAGGCTGATGTAACAGACTGGCTAAGGCACATCATTGTAAGTTTCACTTCCTCCCAATTGTCTAACCTGCACATCTTCTTTTACTGCCTGATATCTTCAAAGACGCAGTGTGGGTCATCAGTCAGCTCAAAAGTTGTGATTTTATTACACATGTCACTCAGCTGGGTTACCATGAGCGGGGGTGTAGAACTGATAGCCGAGCGTGGGGAATTCCCTATCCTTCTCGCTGGCACTGTGGTCAGCGGTTTCTTGTCACTGTTCCTTACTAGCTTGTTGGAACGCTTTTAGTGCTTCCTACAGGTTGGTGCACTTCGCTTCTAGATGAGGGACCTTGTGCTCAGCTTGATTTCTTACCAAGGCAGCCCGCTGGCTTTCTCACATTGGGTCTGAAAGCTGCCTAAATGCAGCAGGTTTGCCTGGTTCATGCGCTTCAGCTTGCTGATCTCCCTGTATTTATCTGGTGCTATTTGCTCGAATCTCTCCTGATGTTTTTCTTTCAATCTTTGTATCTCCTCCTGACTTTCTTCTTTTGATTTCTTATCTCCTTTGTGCTGCCACAGTTTGGAAACAAAGGGGTAGGGAGTCGATTGTAAGCGGGCATGGTTTGTGGCTATTTTACAGTCCTAATCCTTCTGAATTTGCATGCACATTACCAGAGTTTACCCTATCCTCCCTGTTAGTTGCGCATGCAATTAGTATACACTCCCAAAAGCAGTGATTTGTCCAATACAGAGTATACATCTATGGTTTTCGATTTTTAAACAATTCTTTCAATAGAGACCTTCCACTCCCTTCGATTTACTTGAAATCTTAGCTGTCACGTGGGGCATTTGCCTTCCCAATTCAGGCTCAGGCTAGATCTCCAGGAATATGGGCCGGAATTCTCTAAAAACGCAGCTAAGTGTTGACGCCGGCGTAAACACCGGAGTGTTTCACACTGGCGACAACGGGCCTCTTGGCTCAGCGATTCTGTTGCCCAGAGGGGGCCAGCAGGGCGCCGGAGTGCTCTGTGCTGCTCCAGCTGCTGTGCGCAGCCCTGCACTGCTCGCTGCGGGTTGCGTGCCAGCACCGCACAACACGGCGGAGCCACACGCGTGCCGGTGTAGAAGAAGGTTTCCCCCCACCCCCAGATCACGTTCACCCGCCGATCGGTGGCCCCCAGTCATGGGCCTGGCCGTCATGGAAGCCCCCCCCCCGGAGACTGATAAGACTGATGCTCCCGCCCCCCCCACCAGGACGGCCACCGCAGCCACGATGCCGAGCTCCCGTCAGGTTGAACCATACGTGAACCACGTCGGCGGGAACTCGGCCATGAGGTCTGTGGGATGTTTGGGGCAATGATTGTTACTTCCAATCGAATCCTATCAGAGTCGCCAATGCGTTGTGCCTAAATCACAGTGTGTCTCACCTCATATGTGGTGGACAAATGACTACAACTTGTTTCATACACTAGTATAATATGTTTTTACATTCACACACTGTTAAGTTATTCAATCACGTGCACACATAAGTTAAACTACAAAGCATTTACATACAAGACCTTTACTTAACTTTCAAGTGACTGACAAGCACCGGACAGATATGGCCTTTTTCTGGGATCCGCAGTCTTGCAGTGCTGATGGTCAGTTGCTAGTCATCGTCCTTGCCTCTGTTCCTTCCTAATCACTTGCAGCACCTACTCTCAGTGACTTCAATGAACAGGGCACCCAGGAACCTTGCGTGATCATAGCAAAACATCCCAATCTCTCACCATTTAAAAATATTTTGTATACCTGTTTTTCAAACCAAAGTCTGACTTCATGGGCGCGATTCTCCGCTCCACACGCCAGGTGGGAGAATTGCAGGAGGGCCCCCTGACAAATTTCACGCCCCCCCCCCCCCCCGGCGCCCTCCGCGATTCTCCTCCCCCCCCCCCCCCCCCCCACCCCCCCCAATTGGAAGAATCGGCGCTCGCCGTTTTTCACGGCGAAGGGCGATTCTGCGACCCGGATGGGCCGAGCGGCCTGCCGTTCGCGGCCGTTTCACGACGGCGGCAAACACACCTGGTCGCTGGCATCGCGAAACGTGAGTGAGAAGCCCGTTTGGGGCTTGTAGGTGGCCTAGCAAGGAAAGAGCACCACGACTGTGCTCGGGAGGGAACAGGCCCGCGATCGGTGCCCACCGATCGTCGGGCCGGCGTCCAAATCGGATGCACTATTTCCCCTCCGCCATCCCGCAAGATCAAGCCGCCACGTCTTGCGGGGCGGCTGAGGGGAAAGACGGCCACCGCGCATGCGCGTGTTCGTGCCATCAGCGTCATGACGTCAGCCGCGCATGCGTGGGTTGGAGCCGGCCAACCTGCGCATGCGCGGCTGACGCCATTAGGCGCGCCGGAAGCGTCATTCTTGGCACGACGCCCCCGCGGCCGAGAGTTACGAAGCGCCGCTCCTAGCCCCGCCGGGAGGGGAGAATAGGGGGCGAGGAGCGCCCTCCGAGGCCGTCATGAAACTCGGCCGAGTTCACGACGGCCCTCCCGATTTTTCCCGGGAGCGGAGAATTCCGCCCCACAATTTTCCGCATTGTGTTCTATCTGCAATGTTTTTGTTCATTCTCTGAGCCTATTTAAATCCCTTGAAGCCTCTTTACATCCTTCTCACAACTCATATTCCCACTTCATTGTGTGTCAGTCAGCAAATTAGAACATGATATTTGGTCCCCACATTCAAATAGAACCAGAGGGACATGGTGCTGACAATCAGTAAAAGAACCAAACGGGTAGAAGAGGAGGATTTCTTTTCAGAGCAAGTTGTTGTGATCTGGAAGGTGCTGCCTGAAAGTGAGGTGGAAGCAGATTCAATAGGAACTTTCAAAATGAGAATTGGAGAAATGCTTAATGGGAAACATATTCAGTGCTGTGGGGGAAATTATGGTTGGGGTGGGTGAGGGACGGGTGCGGGAGAAGTGGGTTTAATTCGATAGATTGTTCAAAAAGCCGGCACAAGAACGATGCATTGAATGGCTTCATTATGTGCTTTGTCATTCTAAAACGTCCTTCAATCTGAAAATAATCAGTCTATAACAATCATGCACATTATTAAGATTATAAGAGCTACATACTCAGCTCATTGCAAGCCCCAACATGTTTTCAGCTACATAATGTGCATTGTATCAGAACAATTGCCTGAGGTTTATTGAGACAGAAAGGATTATGCAATAAAACTATATTTGAATTAATGCAAACACAATAACATAGGGATCTTTATGAGGATATGTCCCTTATCTCCATAAACAGGTACAAGGAAGATACTGTGATCTAAAGCAATAAATTTATCCATATGAAAGCAAATACTGCACATCATAGAATTTACAGTGCAGACGGGGACCATTCAGCCCATCGAGTCTGCACTGGCCCTTGGAAAATGCACCCTACTTTTTTTTAAAATTTAGAGTACCCAATTCATTTTTTCCAACCAAGGGACAATTTAGTGTGACCGATCTTTGGGTTGTGGGGGCAAAAAACACGCAAACATAGGGAGAATGTGCAAACTCCACACGGACTGTGAACCAGAGACGACATCGAACCTGGAACTCGGCGCCGTGAGGCAGCAGTGCTAACCACTTTGCCACTGTGCTGCCCAAATGCACCCTACACCCTACTCCATCCTATCCCCGTAAACCACTAACCTCACCTAACCTTTTTGGACACGAAGGGCAATTTATCATGGCCAATCCACCTAACCCTGCATGTCTTTGAATTGTGGGAGGAAACCGGAGCACCCGGAGGAAACCCACGTAGACACAGGGAGAATGTGCAGACTCCGCACAGACAGTGACCCAAGCCAGGAATCGAACCTGGGACCCTGGAGCTGTGAGGCAACTGTGCTGACCACTGCGCTGCCGTGCTGGAAATCTGAAATAAAAACAGAAAATATTGGATAAACTGATCAGGTTTGGAGAGAGAAACAGAGTTAATGGTCATGATTTTCCCACCGTATTGCACGTGGTGCTGATCATATTATGCTGGCTGCATCGCTGGAGTGGCCGAAAATGGGCTTTGTGTCGGGCGTTGAGCCGATCACGAGTCACCTGACTTGCTATGCCCAACTTGTCTCTTCCACGCAAAAAAACACTTGATGACCCCAAGCACTTCACTTGGGGTACAACAGGCACCTGGTTGGGGCCTATTCAGCTAAAGTGGCTGGACAGCTGGTTCGTGATGCGGAGCGATGCCAGCCCCAGAGTTCATTTCCTGTACCGACTGAGGTTATTCATGAAGGGCCCACCTTCTCAACCTTGCCCTCGCCTGTGATGTGGTGATCCTCAGGTTAAATTACCATCAATCAGCTCTCCCCCTCAAAAGGGAAAGCAGCCTATTGTCATCTGGGACTATGGCGACTTTTTCTTCGGCGATAGGCAAGAAAATAAATTAACCTCTTTAGGTTGGTGGAGCCAGCTGCAGAGAAGTTTAATCTGGGACCTACAAAATAAAGGGCTACGTCTGGGACAGACACATGAAACTGTATTTCCTCTGCTTCATCCTCCATCACGTTGTGCTTTGTACTTGCCATTATTGATGAAGGAATTCATCATAGAATCCCTGGTCAGAAGGAGGCAATTCAGCCCATTGGGTCTGCACTGACCCTCTGAGAGAGCACTCTAACCTAGGCCCACTGCCCCGCCCTATCCCGGTAGCCCCATTTAACTTTTGGGCACTAAGGGGCAATTTAACATGGTCAATCCACCTATCCTGCACATCTTTGGACTGTGGGTGATAATCGCAGCACTCAGAGGAAACCCACGCAGACACTGGGAGAAAGTACAAACTCCACACAGACAGTCACCCAAGGCCGGATCCCGGAACCCGGATCCCGGGAGAGCTGCATTGTCGGGGCAATTTAGCATGGCAATCCACCTACCCTGCACAACCTAGGGTTGCGGGGGTGAAACCTACGCAGACATGGGGAGAATGTGCACACGGATAGTGGCCTGGGTCCTCGGCACCATGAGGCAGCAGTGCTACTCATTGCACCATCAAGCTGCCATGTCGGATGGTTAGTATTGAGGGAGATTTGCATTGTCAGATCATCAGTATTGAGGGAAAGCTGCATTGTCGGATGGTCAGTACTGAGGGAGAGTTGAATTGTCTGATGGTCAGTATTGACGGAGAATTGCATTGTCGGATGGTCACTGTTGAGGGAGAGTTGCACTGTCGGATGGTCAGTGCTGTGTTGTCCTTCGGACAGTCTATCAGCTGAGATGTTTAACCCAGGAACCCGTTTGCTATCCAAAGACAATGTAAAATATCCCATGGTTGCTCTTTGGAAGGACAATGGTGGGTGGTAGTGGGTTGGGTGGGGGGGGGGGGGGGGGGGGGGGGGTGGGTATGGGCAGCGGTGGTGGTGGGGAGAGGAGTTTTCTCCAGTGTTCTGAGGCCAATATGTATCCCTCAACCAACATTACTAAAAAATCTGATGAACTGGGTCATTATCATGTTGCTGTTTGTGGGATCTTGCTTTGAGTAAATTGGCTGCTGAGCTTCCTACATTACAACAGTGACTCCACTTCCAAAGCACTATATTGTCGAGGAAGCACTTTGGGACGCCCTGGTACTGTAAAAGGCTTTGTACAAAGACTCATGAGTTATTATCCCTTTGGGGAAATGGGAAAACGTGGACATGCTGAAGGGACATTGATAAAATGGGAGAGAATCTGTCTCGACACTCAAAACACAGCATTTACGCTTTTGTAAATCCTTTCACCTGGAATGAAGTATTTTGTCTTTGAAGATTTTGTCTTTGACCAAATCATCTTTTTTTTGTATCAGTGAAGTTGGTTAAGCGATGAATATTGGTCCAAGGACCTTGATGCTCCCTCAAACGCTTACCCTGAGCATTGGCTCACCATCTGCTTATTGATGGTTCTCCACCCAAATTTCCTCATGCCCATTTTGGCTGCTCCTAATCGTTTTGGCACTGGATGGCAACTTTCTAGTTCAGGCACCAAGGGGAGGTTGGTCCAGTTGTACCAGTCAGATGCGTGACAAAAGAAACTAAGAAACTTATGAATTTTCCATGTACTACAATTCAGGAAGTTCTTATCTGTACTTTGTTTAAAAAAATACGTATGTTATGTTATCAGCTGTTAGTCACGCAGAGTGAGTCAACAAAGAACTACCCATTTTTGGGCTGATTGAGTTGGGACTGGTTTTGTTTCAATAAAAGCAGCAGTGAGATTGAAGAACTGGGAATGAATACATTGAAATATTTTCAAAGGAAATGAAGTGAGGTGCTCCTACACCAGGTAGGTTATTTATTTGCTTCAAGGTGATTTTGATGAGTCAGATTTTCGTGTCAGTGGTCTCAGATACTTGTGTCGGCTGCCAAAACTTTGTCAAGTGTCAAAGTTATGTTGGGTGAATATCACATTTTTGCAGCAGAAGGGAGGTTAATAGCCCATCATGTCTGTGTGAGCAACAATATTAATCTATAGAAGTGTTATATTCAGTTTGCATTTATTATATTAAAAACTACCTCAGTGTTAATGGTGAAACAGGAGTTCTGTCAGAATCATGGAGTGATACAGCACAGAAAGAGGCCATTCAGCCCATTGTACCTGTATTGGCACTTTTAAAGAACTATCCCATTAGTCCCATTCCCCTTCTCGCTCGAGCTCTGCAAACTGTCACCTTCACATATTTAACCAGTTCTATTTTGAAATACTACTTCCTATAGAAACAGCTTTCACCGCCCTTTCAGACAGTATGTTCCAGATCACAACAACTTGCTGTGTAAAGAAAATACTCCTCATCTCCCACTATTGATACTTTTAGTTGTTACCATTACTCCGTATCCCTCTAGATACTGATCCTCCTGCCACTGGAAACACTTTATCTCCCTATTTATTCTATCCAAATCCCTCATGATTTTGAAAGTCTCGATTAAATCTCCGTCTTTAACCTTCTCTGCTCGAAGGAGGATATTCCCAGCTTCTCCAGTCTCCTCAAAATTGAAGTAAAATAAAACTGATCAATAAGATTAAATAAGAAGGAAATAATTTTGAAAACATGGCATAATTTTTAGGTTAATTTTACCATTTTGCCACGGGAGGAAAATTTTTAAATATAATTTGATCTATGAAGTGTCTGTTTCTACATATGAGCCACCCACTCTGAATGCCACTTTCCCTCTTGCTCCCCATGCCTGTAATAACCCACCCCATCTAATCCTACTCCCCCATTCGCTCCCCATACCTGTAATAATCCGCCCAGTCTTTTCCTGGCTCCCCTTACCCTTTTTCATACTCTTCCTCTTGCCCCCCCCACCTTGATTCTATGATTCTATGATTCTTTAATAATAATAATCTTTATTAGTGTCACAAGTAGACTTACATTAACACTGCAATGAAGTTACTGCGAAAAGCCCCCTCGTCGCCACACTCCAGTGCCTGTTCGGGGACACAGAGAATTCAGAATTCACCTAACAAGCACACCTTTCGGGACTTGTGGGAGGAAACCGGAGCACCCGGAGGAAACCCACACAGACACGGGGAGAACGTGCAGATTCTACACAGACAGTGACCCAATCCGCGAATAGAACCTGGGACCCTGGCACTGTGAAACAGCAGTGCTAACCACTGTGCTACAGTGCCGCCCACCCAATCTAATCGCACACTCCACTTGCTGTCTGTACTCTTCAATATACCACCCAGTCTATTCCCACTTTTCCGATCAGTCCCCAAACCTTTTAATATTCCATTTTTATTGCAACTTCTTTATTAACTTTTACTTGCGATACTTCCACTATATTTTGCAACAGACAGTCCTTGAATTAGTCACCTGTGTAAAATAACTCTAATGCTTTTCTAACCTACATCCAGGATTCTGTCTTATGTGCTTTAAATATGAAAGTCAACAAGTGTGTGTCAGCAGGTGGGTGTGTGACAGTGTGTATCAGCAGGTAGTGTTTACTAGTGTGTTTGTCAGTGTGTGTGTTTGTCAGTGTGCGTGTGTGTCAGTGTGCAAAAATTGCAGGAACAGACAGAGACCCTCAAGCACCGAACGGTCTCCTATTGTGCTGTGTTATTACACATGTTTCAATCTCCTGCAGAGCAGTATTTTTCAAACTTTTGTGCCCTGAGTCCATTTTTACCAATTGGCCATCTTACATGACATGGCCGACCTTCGCCACCCACTCCGTCCACCTTCGCGACCCACGCCGCCTGAACTTCGTGAGCCACCATTTTCACTTATCTTTAATGAGACAGGTGAGCCTGCTGGGTCCTCATGATCTCACTTGCTTTGTCATTCAATGTTATATTTCTGATAATGACTTCAGCTGATGATTTTAATTCTCACTACATCCTTTGAAAAAAATCAAGAGGTTTGTCCTCAAACTCACCATGCTGAGTCTTCAAAGGCCTTTGAAGTTTTGAGGGTTTTAAACCTTCATTTGCCAGCGCTTCCCTGAATATAACACACATGATCTTTGAATATTCATTTGCACTGGCACAATTAATAAACCCATACCTAAAGTAATCATCATAGATATCATGGAACATAGAGTGCAGAAGGAGGCCATTTGGCCCATCAAGTCTGCACCGGCCCTTGGAAAGAGCACCCTACTTAAGCCCACGCTTCCATCCTATCCGCGTAACCCCACCTAATCGTTTGGACACTAAGGGGCAATTTAACATGGCCAATCCACCTATCCACTAGATTGTTCACTGTCAGTTACTAATAGAACAAATTTCCTTCTCTGTCAGAGAGAGTGTGCTTCAGCAGATAGAACAGACAAGACCTATGTTAGCCAGAGAAAGGAGTCATAAGTTAATTCATTATTATATGATATAGTTAGTTGGTATTATGTTTCATTTCTTTTACTCGTTCAGTATTGAGTACAAAGAACTCACAGAATATTATTTATATTACTCATTAAATTAGTTAATCTTTTAAAGAAGGCTATTGTTTATTTCAACATCTCGGCTGGTTCAAAGAGTAATATATATATTATGTCAAGTAATAAAGCATGGTACCGGTGTGAATAAAGCTTTTGAGAAAGACTAGCGAAGATTTAGAATCAACAGAAAAAAATTTTTTTTAAACGAGTATTCAACTACAAAAGTCATCGTAACAGACGGGACTTCCGGTGGCGTAGGCGAGCAGGCCAGCCGCAGCAAGAAGAGCTCCCGCCGGTGGCCATGATTTGCGGTGATTTCGGGGATTTCCTCGAGTCATCGGTCACCCCCCAACTATCGTCGGCCTTTGGGGCCGTCACGGGCAGCTAGCGGGGCCGGTTTAAAAACCAGCGAAGAACTCCGCGCGGGTGTCGGGCGGCGGGGGCTGAGGCGCTGGGCCCAGTGCGGCACGGAGGTCGGAGCAGCGGGGGCGGAGCTAAAAGGAGGCCGAGGTGGCAGGCCCGAGTCCAGGGCACGATGTAGGTGGGGTGTCCCACATCGGATGGCTCCCACCTAGGATGAAGAAAGAAGGCTGACGTCCGGTCCTGGGGGAATGTAGAGGAGAAGAGAAAGAAGGTTTAAAAAAGTTTTTTCTGTGTGAAGGAAGAAAAGAATAATTCAGATTGATGAAGGACAGGAGGGTGGAAGGAGAGAGAAGAGAAAAGAAAGAAAAACAATAAGCCGCTAAAGGATGCGAAGAGCAGCGTCGAAGAAAGGAGGAAACGCGGGTTCGCCGCTGAATGAGAGGACGAGCAAAAGTGCTGACAAGATGGCGGAAGCCGAACCGCAAGGCGGGGCCCCACTATTTACAGTGGAGAAGATGACCGAGGTGATGGCGGTGGAGCTGGAAAAGCAGTTTGCGAGGCACATGGAAGCCTTGAGGAAGGAGACGGCGGTCACATTGAAGTCATTGGTGGAGGAGGCAATCACCCCGGTGAGAGTAGCTGTGGCAAAGACAATGGCCGAGGTGAGAGAGCAGGGCGAGAAGATGAAGGAAGTGGAGGAAGCCATGTCACGACACAGCGACCAGGTTACCTCAATGGGGGACGAGCTGCGGAGGGTGTTGGAGGTCAACAGAGGACTCCGAGCAAAGCTCGAAGACTTGGAGAACCGCTCAAGGTGGCACAATTTGAGAATTGTGGGCTTGCCCGAAGGGACAGAGGGCCCAAGGCCAACACAATACTTCGCTAAGAAGTTGGCGGAGCTGATGGGGGAGGGTGAGAACCCCTCCCGGTACGAGCTAGACCGAGCTCATCGGTCATTAAGGCCGAAGCCCAAAGTGAACGAGCCGCCAAGAGCAGTAATTATCTGCTTCCATAAGTACTGCATGAAGGAGAAGGTATTAAGCTGGGCAAAGCAGAAGCGTGAGGTGCTGTGGGATGATACTGTGGTTCGGATCTACCAGGACTTGACGGTGGAGTTGGCAAAAAGATGAGCGGCGTTCGGACGAGTGAAGGCAGCATTGTACAAAAAGGAGATGCGATTTGGTATGGTGTACCCGGCGAAGCTGAGGGTAACATATAATGTCAAAGACTTTTATTTTGAGACAGCGGAGGCGGCTGAGGCGTTCGTGAGGGCAGAATGCTTGGGACAGACTTGTGGAGCGGAACTGGATGAGAAACCGTGGACTGTGTTTGAGCAGCTGGAAAATGTATAAATGCTACAACTTTATTTTTACTGATGTGTATTGTAATTTACTACTCTTTGCATTGTTACAGAGTTCAAGTTAATGGTGGGTTGATTGGCGTTCTGTGTTGCGACGGTTAGTGAATTGTATGGGTTGGATTGTTGTTTTTTTTTTGTTTTTTCTTTCTCTGGGACTGGGTGGAAGGGGACGATATATCTTGGCGGGGGGGAGCCACCCGCGCTAGCTAACTAAAGTCAGCTAGTGAACGGAGGTGAGGTGAGAAAAGGGCTGCGGATGTTGGAGCCTGGATAGCAGGCTTCAATGGGCCTACGAGGTGAGCGAGGGGGGGGAAGGGATGGATGCTGGGAGATGTTTCAGGGGGAAATGTAGGGGGGTTCTTGGGAGCGGATGAAGGGGCTCGATGTTAACAATGGACAGGGGCGGGTCAGGCTTATGGGGCAGGGCCCGGTGGTATGATGATGGCGGTAAGAAATGTGGGGGGGGGTGGTGAGAGACCCCAGTAAGGTTAGTCACGTGGAATGTGAGAGGGCTAGGAGATCCGGTCAAGAGGTCAAGGGTGCTTGCATGTCTTAAAAGTTTGAAAGCCGATGTGGCAATGCTGCAGGAGACTCACATCAGGGTGAAGGACCAGGTGAGACTTAAAAAGGGCTGTGTTAGTCAAGTGTTTCACTCTGGATTTGATGGAAGGGCTCGAGGGGTAGCGGTTTTGGTCAGCAAAAGGGTACACTTCCAGATGGAGAAGGTAGTGGCAGATCAGGAGGGTAGATATGTGATTGTGACAGGGGCACTAGAGGGGAGATTAGTGGCGCTGTTAAGTGTATACAGTCCCAATTGGGACGATGTGGGATTCGCGAAGAAGGTGTTTGGGGCCATTCCCGACTTGGACACACACGAGCTGATTGTGGGTGGGGGTACTGGAACATGGTGCAGGAGCCAAGGTTGGACAGATCACGGCCGCGCTCGCTGGTCCCATCGGGGGGGGGGGGGGAGCAAAGGCGTTGGCTGGGCTAATGGTGGAAATGTGAGGGGTGGACCCTTGGACGTTCCTGCACCCAAGGGAACAAGAGTACTCGTTTTTCAATGGGTTGGAATACTCGGCAATTGCAGTGTCAGATCACGCTCCGCATTGGGTGGATATGGTACTGAAGAAGGGGGTAGCGCAGAGGCTGGGGTGGAAACTGGATGTGGGGCTTTTGGGGAACCAAGGGTTCTGCGGGAAAATTGAAAAGGAAATCAAGAAATATGTAGGTTTCAACTGTATGGGTGAGGTGTCGAAGGCAGTTGTCTGGGAGGCTCTAAAGGCGGTGGTGAGGAGTGAGGTAATTTTGTTTTAAGGCCAGGGTGGACAAAGAGGAGAGGTTGGAGTGGCAGAGGGCAATAGATGAGATGTTAGAGGTAGATAGGAGTTATGCAGAAGATGGGGACCCAGCAAAGCTGAGGAAGGAACTACAGGCAAACTTCGACCGACTGTCCACCAGGAAGGCGGTGCGCCAACTGAGATGAGCAAGGGGTGCAGTTTATGAACATGGAGATAAGGCAGAGTATGTTAGCAGGCCAGCTCCGGAGGGAGGCAGCGGCACAGGAAATTCTTCAGGTGAGGGATAGGGTAGGGAAGTTGGTGGTGGCTCCGGAGCTCATTAACAAGGTTCGAGGAGTTTTATGCAAGGTTGTACAGGTCAGAACCCCCCTGGGGGACCGTGAGATGCTGGAATTTCTAGATGGGTTGGAGTACCCGAGGCTAGGGGAGGGGGGACAGGGCTACATTAGAAGGAGCAATAGTGGAGCAGGAGATAAAGGATGCGATTGGGAGGATGCAGTCGGGGGAGGTGGCAAGGCCGGATGGGTTTCTGGTGGAATATTACAAAAAATTTAAGGATAAGTTGGCACCCCTAATGGTGGGGATGTTTGAAGAGGCGATAGAGACGGAGGGTGCTGCCACAAACCTTGGGGCGGGCATCGATTTCATTGTTGCTAAAAAAAAATAAGGATCCGACGGAGTGAGGGTCGTATAGGCCCATGTCACTTCTGAATGTGGACGCAAAAGTATTGGCGAAGGTACTGGCGGGTAGGCTGGAGGAGTGCCTCCCGAAGGTGATAGGTGAGGATCAGACAGGGTTCGTGAAAGGGAGGCAGCTTTTTTCGAACATTAAGAGGGTTTTAAACGTCGTTATGGCACCGGCGGAAGGGAAGGAAACAGAAGTGGTTGTGACATTGGACACCGAGAAGGCGTTTGACCAGGTAGAATGGGGGTACCTGATGGCAGTTCTGGAGCGGTTTGGGATTGGACCAAGATTTGTGAACTGGGTAAAGCTATTATATAAGGAGCCAAAGACGCGTGACCGCACAAACAACATCGGTTCGAGATACATTTCTCTCCAATCGAGGCAGGGATGTCCGCTGTCCCCCCTGCTGTTTGCACTCGCGATTGAGCCATTGGCTATCGCATTAAGAGGTTTGGGAGCATGGAAAGGAATAGTGCGGGGAGGGATAGAGCATAGGGTGCCCTTATATGCCGATGACTTGCTGCTGTATAAGTCGGAACCGAGTGCGTCGATAGGAGGAATATTGGAGCTACTGCGAGTATTTGGGTCTTTCTCGGGGTACAAACTGAACCTGGACCAGAGTGAGCATTTTGTGGTGTCTCGGCCGGGGTTGGGGGCAGGGGTGGGGGGGCTGCCATTCCGTAGGGCAGGGACTTTAGGTATCTGGGGGTGCAGGTTGCCCAGGAGTGGGGGAGGCTTCGCAGGTACAACATCACTAGTTTGGGGGGAGAGTGAAAGCCGATCTGGCAAGGTGGGATGGTCTCCCTCTGTCACTGGTGAGTCGGGTACAGGCGGTTAAAATGAATGTGTTGCCGCGATTTCTGTTTATTTTCCAATGCCTGCCGATTTTCCTCCCAGAGGCTTTTTTCAGATAGATTGAGGGAAGGATTACCTCGTTTATATGGGGAGGGAAGGTGGCCAGAATTAGAAAGGTGCTGCTTCAGAGGGGAAGGCAGGCAGGGGGTTTGGGTCTTCCGAACCTGATGTACTATTACTGGGCGGATAATGTGGAGAAGGTGCGGAGCTGGGTCAGAGGGGCTGATTCCCAGTGGGTCAGAATGGAGGAGAGTTTGTGCAGGGGGTTGGGGCTGAAGGCACTAGCAACAGCGCCGCTCCCGATAGCTCCTGGGAAATACTCAGGGAGTCCGGTCATAATAGCTTCATTTGAAATATGGAGGCAGTTTCGCCAACACTTCGGGTTGGGGGCAGGGTCAAAGGAAATGCCGATTTGGGGGAACCACAGATTTGAGCCAGGGATGTGGGATGGAAGTTTTCGGAAATGGGAAGAGAAGGGGATTAAGACGCTAAAAGAATTGGTTCTTAGGAGTTGATTTGCAGGATTGATGGAGCTGGAAGTGAAGTATGGGCTGGAGCAGGGAGAAATATTTAGATACATGCAGGTTCAAGATTTTGCCTCCACCTCATGTGCGAGGTTGGGGCTGATACAGCTGAAGTTGCGCACTTCACGAGGGCGAGGATGAGACGATTCTTTGAAGGGCTTTGCGGGGGCGGGGGGGGGGGGGGGGGCAGCAAATCACAGTCACATGTTTTGGTCCTGTCCAAAGCTAGAGGATTACTGGAAGGAGGTTTTTAGGGTAATTTCCAAGGTGGTGCACGTGAAATTGGACCCGGGTCCCCGGGAGGCCATATTCGGGGTGTCAGACCAGCCAGGGTTGGAAACGGGTGCGGAGGCAGATGCTGTAGCCTTCGCCTCGTTGATCGCCAGAAGGCAGATCCTGTTGGGATGGAGAGCAGTCTCTCCACCCTGTGCCCTGGCGTGGCGGGGGGACCTGTTGGAATACTTGACCCTTGAGAAGGTTAAGTTTGAACTGAGGGGAAGGATGGAGGGGTTCTACAAGTCATGAGCATTAGTCACTATGCACTTTCAAGAACTGGATAACATCGAACATTAGTTGGAGGGAGGATGGGTGGGAGGGTTGGGGGGAGGGGGCTGTGTATATTAAGGATAACTACGGGTAATCCCTGATTCCTTTTTGTCATTTGTTTATGTAAAAATGCGGGCTGATGTTTGGGGGTTTGGTGGGAGGATGGGACCATTGTTATTGTTATGGGGATTGACATATCTGTTGCTGATTATTGTTTATTGTTGGTGGGTGTAAATTCGGGAGAAAATGTGAAAAAGGAGGAGAATAAAAATATATTTTTTTGAAGTCACAAACTTCGACAAAACAGTGACTTTTCAGTGGACCAAGTTCAAGCACCAAGAAACTTCAAGACCACTGGTAATTTAAATCAGGATTGAAATTTGTTCAAGCAGCAGTTTCAACTGTATTTAGAGGCTAGTGACTTAAATGCTGCACCAGAAGCAAGAAGGATTGCTTTGCTTCTGTCCCTAGCAGGACAGCAGGCTACTGAAATAGTCAATTATTTTACTTTTAAAGCTGGTGAAGACAAAACAAAATTTGATCAAGTTGCAAAGTTCGACGAGCATTGTCAAATGCAGAGCAACAAAATTTTAGAGCGTTTAAAATTTCACAGAAGAGTTCAAAAAGTTGGTGAACCGGTGAATAATTACATCACTGATCTCAGACTCTGAGCTAAAACATGTAACTCTGCAGATTTACATGATTCGCTTGTAAGAGACCAAATTGTTTATGGTATACTTGATGATTCAGTCAGAGAAGCATTAATTCAACAAAATGATTGAACATTACAATATGCGATTGATAAGTGCATATCAGTGCAACAGACCAAAAGTCAGTACTTCGCTTTCTACCCGAAAGAAAGAAGCACAAATCTCTACCACGAGGCAGAGAAAAACAAAATGGTGTCGCAGGCAAAGCAGTAGACTGTGAGGAATGGAAGCTTTCCTTCACAAGCATTTTTGGGCTCTGCACATGCGCACTACGTACAAAAATGTGAGACGTCGAAGAAGAAGTCTGCGCATGTCACAAATACGTCATGACGACAAGGTGCTTACATGTCACAGGTTTGGCAATGCCGACTTGAAGGGAAACTGCCCTGCTTTTGGTAAATGCTGTTTAAAATGTCAGAAATTAAATCATTTTGCTTGTCAATGTCAATCCTCTGCAAGTTACAATCCTCCTGCACAAAAAAAAATCATAAAGTGAGAGCTGTGGAAGAATTCAGTGCACATGAAGACTTCACAAAAAATTATAAAATGTTCTCGTTAGAAAATACATTCTTCGTGTGTGTGATTGAATCGGCCATCAACACTGATCTGCAAGCAAGCGAGCATCATCTTAAAGCAACAAAGCTTGCTCATCAAGAATATGAACAGGATCTTCAAGCAACAAAAGATTAAAGCAACAATATCGTTAGCAACGAATGGATGACGACTGTGTTCATTAACACAATCACATTCAAATTGGGCACAGGTGCCTTGGCGAATCTTTTGAATTCAAAGGACTTGTCCAAGATACAATGCGATTATGAGATTATATCTCCAGAATGTTCATTGCGTGACTGCAATGGTAATCCCATTTCCTCGCATGGTTCATGTTACCTGAGTGTTATAAACAGCGACGTTGAAAAACAAGTAAGATTTGAGATAGTCAATGATACTCGCTCACCTTTACTTGGAGCTCATGCGTGCAAAGGTTCCTGCTCTGCTGAAAGACAGACTAAAGGCTGAATTTTCAAGATTATAAGCACAAGGTATCATTTTGACATTTTGAAAATTACTAAACCTACTGACTGGGTTAGCTCTCTAGTCTGCATGAAAAAACCTACAGGTGAGATAAGAATCTGTATGGATCCAAAAGATCTCAATTGCAATATCAAAAGAGAGCATTGTGCAATACCAAAAAAGGAAGATATTGCAGCAGAGATGGCCAATGCCAGAATTTTTACCAAACTTGATGCCTCTCAAGGTTTTTGGCAGATGCAACTAGAAGACTCCAGTAAACCTCTCTGCACTTATAATACATCTTTCGGAAGGTACTGTTTTGACAGGATGCCCTTTGGAATTATCTCAGCTTCGGATATTTTTCACAGAACGATGGAACGAATGACCGAGAACATAGAAGGTGTTCGGGTTTATGTTGACGACATCATCGACTGGTCAGCGACACCTGAACAGCATTTGAAACATCTTCGGGAAGTATTTAAAAGGATTCATGAATATGGTTTGAAATTAAACAAAGCCAAATGCATGTTTGCTGCCTCCTCTCTGAAATTCTTAGGTGACAACATCACAGCTGAAGGAATCAAGCCAATCCAGAGAATGTGCAAGCCATCAACGCAATGCAAATTCCTAAAGACAAGAAGGCAATCTTCCGCTTTCTCGGATTTGTCAATTTTCTTAAAACGTTCTTTTCAAATCTAGCAAATAGAACAACTGCACTACGTCAACTAATTAGAAAGAACACATATTTTGTTTGGACAGATAAACATATAGAAGAATGGAATGATTTAAAATGACAACTGGGACTTGACTTCCGGTCGGCGAGCGGAGCGGTCGCAGGGAGAGGGGCTCCCGCAAGCGGCTGAGAACAGGGAAGGGACCCCTCCCCCCCCCCCCGGGCAGGCCTGTCGGCAGCGGCGGCGACAAAGGGGCTTGGCGGCAGCGGCGGTGGCGACGGAGGGGCTTGGCGGCGGCGACGGAGGGGCTTGGCGGCAGCGGCGGCGGCGACGGAGGGGCTTGGCGGCGGTGACGGAGGGGCCTGGCGGCAGCAGCGACGGAGGGGCTTGGCGGCAGCGGCGGTAGCAGAGGGGCTCGGCGGCGGCAGGATCGGCAGGATCGGTGCGGCAGCGGCAGCGGCAGGTCCACCCCCCCCCCCCCCCCCCCCCCCCAAACGCAGGCCAGGAGCGGTACGGCAGGGACCGAAGGGGGGCCCAGCCGGCGGCAGTGACCAGGAGGACGCGGGGTGCGAAGTGTGGCAACGGGGACCGGCCCAACCCCCCCCCCCCCCCCCCAAACGGCAGCGACCACCACGTGGCAAGAACAAAGGGACTGGGCAAAAGCCTCTCTCTCTCTCTCCTGGGTGAGTGAGGAGAGAGGAAGGGGGAGAGAAAACAAAAAAGGACTTTTATTTCTTTTTTTAAAAAACCCAAAAGAAAACTGTTAAAGAGAGAGGGAGGGGTATATATACTATTTTCTCTCTTTTTACACTCGCTCCCAGCAAAAGTAAGTCCATCTGAGAGGAGTTGCATAAAAGCGGGGAGGAGGAGAGAAAATAATTAAGAAATAAATAAAATAAAGGGGTAAAGGAAAGAAGGGAGGAGAGGGGAGGGGGAAATAATAAAAAATAAATAAATAAATAAATAAATAAATAAATAAATAAATAATAAATAAAATAAAAATAAGGTGCGGAAAAGGGGGGGGGGGAAAACAAGGGGAGAAGAAAAGATGAAAGGGAAGGGGGAGAAACAAATGCCAGAAGGGAGCCAAGGGAAAGGGGGCAACAGAAGCAGACGGGACAAAGGGCAAGCCAGCTCAGGCGAACGAGTCAGCACACGAAGTGGCGGGACGGATGTATCGCCGCATCAAAAAGCGCTGGACAGACAGGTACCCTCTCCCCTGGGGTTAGAGGGGGGCGTGAATTGGAAGGCAGCCTTTGCCGAGGTGGTGAGAGAGCAGCTGCAGGCAATCAAGGCAGAGTTGAAAGCAGACGCAGAGGCCGCAGTACAGGCAGCAGTGGCCAGGGCCATGTCAGGGGTGCAGCAGGCTCTGACCAGATTGGAGGAGAAAGTGGATGCCCAAGGGGAGAAACTGGAAGCCCATGAGGCAACCATTAAAGAGTTGGAGAAAGCAGCGACCGACATGAGCGACCGGGTCACGGCCCTGGAGAGGGAAGTGGTGAGACTGGGTGCAACACAGGGGAGCCTGAAGGGCAGGGTAGATGACCAGGAAACCAGCTCGAGAAGGCAAAATGTTAGGATAGTGGGCCTGCCAGAGGGGATCGAGGGCAGAAACCCCACAGCATTCGTGGCTGCGATGCTGGGCACCTTAGTGGGGAGGGAGACTTTCCCCACCCCACCGGAAATGGACAGAGCTCATCGGTCGCTGCGCCCGAAGCCCAAGGCAGGGGAACAACCGAGAGCAGTCATAGCCAAACTGCACCGGTACCGGGATAGGGAGGCAATCCTGCGCTGGGCCAAGGAAAATAGATCCTGCAAATGGAGAGGGCACGCCATCCGAGTCTACGAGGATCTTGGATCGGACATAACTAAGAGACGGGCTGAGTTCAACAGAGCGAAAGCAGCTCTCTACAAGAGCAAAGTGCGTTTTGGTATGCTGTACCCAGCAAAAC
This sequence comes from Scyliorhinus canicula, assembly GCF_902713615.1. Taxonomy (NCBI): domain Eukaryota; kingdom Metazoa; phylum Chordata; class Chondrichthyes; order Carcharhiniformes; family Scyliorhinidae; genus Scyliorhinus; species Scyliorhinus canicula. The sequence continues at coordinate 60,838,987 of NC_052157.1, forward strand.
TCTGGGTCACATACCAGAACAAGGAATATTTCTTTACAGCCCCTGCTGAGGCGAATAGGTTCGTCGAGGAGCACGGGCTGGAAAAACGCCAGGGGGGGTAGGGACGGGGTGCCCATGGCAAGGAGAAACGGCACGCCGACGGGGGGGTGGGGAGGGGCAAGGCAAAGCCAGCCCCCTCCCCCCCGGCAGGAACACCCAGAACAAAAAACAACGCACTGCCCAAGGGACCGCTCCAGGTGGGAGGCCAGGCCCCAGCACGAGGGAACGGGAGTATTGGAGAAGGGAGAGCAGGCGAGAGGGGCGCAGGGTAAGGTGGAGGAGGAGCGGGCAGAAAACTGTAGAGGCCAGGCAGAGGAGAAGCGGGACAGCAACCTCCGAGAGGGGAGCCACTGTACTAGCAGGAAAGCTGGCGCCGGGGGGCACGCAACAAAGCAGGGCCGCGGCGCACCCCCAACAGGAGGGAAGGCGCCAGGCAGGGGATGGGGGGATCACCCATCAAAGTCGGGAGAGCAAACGGGGACAGGAATAGGGGATAGAGGGGCAAAGGAGGGGTATACAGGGGAGGGGGGAAAAGGGAGAGAGTGGGGGGGGGGGTCACTCAGGGTGCGAGAGACCAGGGAGGGGAAATGCAGGGACAAAGGGACAAAAGAGGCCAGAAAAGGCACAGGGCCACAATGTGCCACAACCAAGGGCTCGAAACAGGGAACCGCTGCAAGCACCCACCCAGTACGGTCTGTGGGCGAAGGGGGCCCCTGGAGTGCAGGGGACTACCCGCGTGGCGGACACACAGTGGACGGCCATGGCGGGTGCCCCCGGGACAAGGGGAAACCCCGGAGCGCAGAGACCCGACCGCATGGGGAGAGCAGTGATAGTGGCCATCGTGGACGGCCCCCTAACAAAGGGAAACCCCAGAGGGCAGGGGCGCGTCCACCGGACAAATATGGTTAATCCCACAGGAGCGAGGGGGCAGAAGCCCCCCACCAGGATAATCACCTGGAACGTAAGGGGACTTAATGGCCCAGTGAAGAGATCTAGAGTCCTCACCCACCTCAGAAACATGAGGGCCGACATAGTCTTCCTCCAAGAGACGCACCTGAGGGAGCAGGACCAACTGCGGGTAAGAAAGGGCTGGGTGGGACAAACCTACCATTCCTGTTATGGGACAAGGGCCAGGGGGGTGGCGATCCTGATCGGCAAGAGGACAAGGTTTAGGGCGACAAAGACGTTTACAGACCCAGGGGGGCGGTATGTCATGGTCAGCGGGGCCCTAGATGGGGCGCCGGTAGTTCTAGTCAACGTGTACGCGCCCAACTGGGACGACACGAGCTTCATCCAAAAGACTATGGCAGAAATCCCGGACATAGCGACGCACCGACTAATTATGGGGGGGGACTTCAACTGTGTACAGGATCCAAAGACGGACAGATCAAACCCCAAAACGGGGAAAACCTCAAGCATGGCAAGGGAACTCAGTCACTATATGGAGCAGATGGGAGCAGTGGACCCCTGGAGATTCGCCCATCCGGGGGAGAAAGAATTCTCCTTCTTCTCCCCAGTACACAACGTGTACACCAGAATTGACTTCTTTGTGGATGGGAAAACGGTGCTTCCAGGGATAGACAAGGTGGAATACTCCGCAATTGTGATATCAGATCACGCCCCACACTACATGGACGTGCGGCTGGAGACGGGAAGGGCCCAGCGCCCCACATGGAGGTTGGACGGTGCCTAACTAGCTGACAAGGCCTTCAGCGAAAGGATAGTGCGGGCCATAGCGGAGTACACGGAGAACAACCAGAACGGGGAAGTCTCACCCTCCACGTTCAGGGAAGCGCTAAAGGCCGTACTAAGAGGGGAAATCATTGCCTTCAAAGCGCAAAGAGATAGGGAGGAAAGGGTGGCTAGGCAGAAGCTGGTTGACTCCATACTGGAGGTAGACCGTAAATACTCCGAGGCCCCGACCGTAGAGCTCCTGGCGGAGAGAAAAGAACTACAAAGGAACTTTGACCTGCTCTCCATCAGGAAAGCAGTGCACCAACTCCGCCAGGCACGCGGGACCCTGTACGAACACGGAGACAAAGCCAGCCGCCTGTTGGCACACCAGCTGAGAAAGCAGGCAGCCAGCAGAGAAATTGCGCAAATCAGAGGTACCAGAGGCACGTTGGAAACGGAACCAGAGAGGATTAACGAAACCTTCAAGGCCTTCTACCAAGAGCTGTACACCTCAGAGCCCCCAACGGGGAAGGCTGGGATGAACCGGTTCCTTGATGGACTGGACATACCAGTCGTGGGAGAGGGCAGAAAGCGGGATCTGGAAGCACCACTAGCACTGGGAGAGATCATGGACAGCATTAGCTCCATGCAAACGGGGAAGGCGCCGGGACCGGATGGATTCCCGGCGGACTTCTACAAAAAATTCGCGACAGCGCTGGCCCCGCACCTGCGGGAGATGTTCACAGACTCGCTAGCTAGGGGCACACTGCCACCCACGTTAGCACAGGCCTCAATCTCACTGATACCTAAGAAGGACAAAGACCCAATGGAATGTGGGTCATACAGACCCATATCTCTGCTGAACGCAGACGCCAAAATACTGGCCAAAATCCTAGCCAAAAGGCTAGAAGACTGTGTACCTGAGGTGGTCACAGAGGACCAGACGGGCTTCGTCAAAGGTAGACAGCTTACCGCGAACATCAGGCGCCTGCTGAACGTGATAATGACCCCCTCCGGGGAGAGAACACAAGAGGTGATCGTCTCCCTGGACGCAGAAAAGGCCTTCGACAGAGTCGAATGGAAATACCTCATAGAGGTACTGGAGCGGTTCGGGCTTGGAACAGGGTTCACCGCTTGGGTAAAGCTCCTATACAATGCTCCCATGGCGAGTGTACGGACCAACAATACCAACTCCCAATACTTCCAGCTGCACAGGGGCACCAGACAAGGATGCCCATTGTCCCCGCTGCTGTTCGCACTAGCAATCGAACTGCTAGCAATCGCGCTCAGGGCAGCAAAAAATTGGAGGGGGATCCGAAGGGGAGGTAGAGAGCACAGAGTCTCACTCTATGCGAACGATCAGCTCCTCTATATCTCGGACCCACAAAGCAGCATGGACGGAATCATTGCGCTCCTGAAAGAGTTTGGAGCCTTCTCGGGTTACAAACTCAACATGAGCAAAAGTGAGATCTTCCCAGTACACCCGCAAGGGGGGGGGGGGGGGGGGGGGGGGGGGCAGCACTAAAGGGGCTGCCATTCAAACAAGCCCGACACAAATTCCGCTACCTGGGGATCCAAATAGCCCATGACTGGAAAGGGATCCACAAATGGAACCTCACCAGCCTGACGGAGGAAGTTAAAAGGACCTGCAAAGATGGAACACACTCCCGCTCTCCCTCGCGGGGAGAGTCCAGACGATCAAAATGAACGTACTGCCCAGGTTCCTCTTCCTGTTTAGATCCATTCCGATCTACATCCCCAAGGCCTTTTTCAAAGCGCTGGACAAACTTATCATGGCGTTCGTATGGGGGGGTAAAAATGCTAGGATCCCAAAGAAGGTCCTACAGAAAACAAAATCCAGGGGGGGCTAGCCCTCCCGAATCTACAATTCTACCACTGGGCGGCAACAGCTGAGCGAGTAAGGGGATGGATCCAGGAGCCAGAAGCTGAGTGGGTGCGTGCGGAGGAGGCCTCCTGCATAGGGACCTCCCTCCGGGCCCTCGCCACGGCAGCACTCCCATCCCCACCCAAAAAACACTCCAGCAGCCCAGTGGTGACAGCCACCCTCCAATCCTGGAACCAACTGCGGCAGCAATTTGGCCTGACCAAAATGTCGGACAAGGCTCCCATCTGCAACAACCATAGGTTCAAACCAGCACTGACCGACGCCACCTTCAAAAGGTGGAGGCAGGACGGGGGGACACTGACAGTCAGGGACCTATACACGGACGACAGGATCGCAACACTGGATGAACTGACAGAGAAATTTCAGCTAGCTGGGGGGAACGAGCTACGGTACCTGCAGCTCAAAAACTTCCTAAGAAAGGAGACAAGGATGTACCCACAACCGCCACAACAGACTCTACTGGAAGACCTACTGGACGCAAGTATCCGAGAGAAAGGGAACTGTAGCGACATGTATGACCGACTGGTAGAAAGGGACGACACCGTACTGGACGCAACAAGAAGGAAATGGGAGGACGACCTGGGGATGGAGATAGGGTGGGGACTCTGGAGCGAAGCACTGCATAGGGTCAACTCCACCTCCACGTGCGCAAGGCTCAGCCTGACGCAACTAAAAGTGGTACATAGAGCCCACTTAACGAGAAACCGTATGAGCAGGTTCTTCCCGGAGGTGGAGGACAGATGTGAACAGTGCCAAAGAGGCCCGGCCAACCACGCCCACATGTTCTGGTCTTGCCCCAGACTTGTGGATTACTGGACAGCCTTCTTCGAGGTTATGTCCAAAGTGGTGGGAGTGAGGGTGGAGCCATGCCCGATAGTGGCGGTCTTCGGGGTTTCAGACCAGCCAGATCTATTCCTGGGGAGGAGGGCGGACGCCCTTGCCTTTGCCTCCCTGATCGCCCGCCGTAGAATCCTGTTTGGCTGGCGGTCAGCAGCACCGCCCAGAGCTGCAGACTGGCTGTCCGACCTCTCGGAATCTCTCCAAATGGAGAAAATCAAATTCGCCATCCGAGGGTCAGACGACGGCTTCCATAGAACGTGGGAGCCATTCGTGCAACTGTTCCGGGACCTGTTTGTGGCCAACGTACAAAAGGAAGAATAGCTGGGTGGCCAAGAATTGGGGGAAAATGGACGGGAATCGGGGGAAGGTAGCCGGGGGGGGGGGGGGGGGGGGGGGGGGGGGTTACGGGTTCGTTATGGGGGTTTGATGGCAAGCTAAGGCCCAAAACCAAACTATAAATAAATGCCTATAAACATGTGCCTCGGCCATATTGGGGAATGTAGAATATGTATGCTGGCTAAAGGGGGCGGCCACAATTGTTGTTATAAAGATGCTTACCTGTAAATATACATGTTAAATTTTTGTGTCTTTTTTTTCCCTCTCTCTAACAATTTGTAACTTGTCATATATAAAACATGAAAACTCAATAAAAAACATTTATAAGACCATAAGACCATAAGACATAGGAGTGGAAGTAAGGCCATTCGGCCCATCGAGTCCACTCCGCCATTCAATCATGGCTGATGGGCATTTCAACTCCACCTACCAGCATTCTCCCCGTAGCCCTTAATTCCTCGCGACATCAAGAATTTATCTATCTCTGCCTTGAAGCCATTTAGCGTCCCGGCCTCCACTGCACTCCGCGGCAATGAATTCCACAGGCCCACCACTCTCTGGCTGAAGAAATGTCTCCGCATTTCTGTTCTGAATTTACCCCCTCTAATTCTAAGGCTGTGCCCACGGGTCCTCGTCTCCTCGCCTAACGGAAACAGTTTCTTTGCGTCCACCCTTTCTAAGCCATGTATTATCTTGTAAGTTTCTATTAGATCTCCCCTTAACCTTCTAAACTCCAATGAATACAATCCCAGGATCCTCAGCCGTTCATCATATGTTAGACCCGACATTCCAGGGATCATCCGTATGAATCTCCGCTGGACACGCTCCAGTGCCAGTATGTCCTTCCTGAGATGTGGGGCCCAAAACTGGACACAGTACTCCAAATGGGGCCTAACCAGAGCCTTATAAAGGCTCAGTAGCACATTGCTGCTTTTATATTCCAACCCTCTTGAGATAAATGACAACATTGCATTTGCTTTCTTAATCACAGATTCAACTTGAATGTTTACCTTTAGGGAATCCTCGACTAGCACTCCCAGATCTCTTTGTACTTTGGCATTATGAATTTTCTCACCGTTTAGAAAGTAGTCTATGCTTTGATTCTTTTTTCCAAAGTGCAAGACCTCACATTTTCTCACGTTGAATTGCATCAGCCATTTCCTGCACCACTCTCCCAATATATTATAAAATGACAACTGATACAAGCTCCATACTTACCATTTTTTGATCCTTCCAAACCTACTAAAATCTCAACAGATGCTAGTAAAAATGGCACAGGTGCTGTTTTACTTCAGCAAGACCATTTCAAAGGTTGGGTTCCTATAGCCTATGTGTCACGATCCATGACGTCACGATCCATGACTGTAGGTACGCCCAAATTGAAAAGGAATGTCTTGGGTTAGTTACTGGGATTTCCAAATTCCACGACTATGTTTATGGTCTACCCAAGTTCACAGTATAAACTGACCATCGCCCACTTGTACATATCATTGAACAAAACTTGAATGATATGACTCCAAGACTTCAACGTCTAATGATGAAGTTAAGAAGATACGATTTCACACTGCAATACATACCAGGCAAAGACAGTAATTGCTAACACCCTATCAAGATCTGTCAATCCTGATATTCAACAAGAAGAATCAATAAATGTAGATGCCCAATTGCAATTATTTAGAGAACTTCTTCCTGTCTCTGATGTCAAATTTCAGCAAATTCGCACTGAAACAATGAAAGATGCAATGCTGATGAAGGTCATGCATCATCTCCATCAAGGATGGCCTAAAGATACCAAAGTATTCAGCAATACCAAAGTATTCAGTTGCAACTGACTATTGTAAATGGTTTACTGCTGAGCCAAGAACATATTGTAATTCTACAAAGCATGAGGTCTGAAGTGCTGTCAAGATTTCATGAGAGGCATTGAAAAATGTAAACGTCGTGCGAGACAATCGATCTATTGGTCATGTATCAACAATGATATCTCGGACGTAATATCATCATGTTCCACTTGCCCAACACATAAAAAGCATTAATGTAAAGAACCACTACAACAACATGATCTAGTAATATCACCATGGATCAAGGTTGGTGCTGATCTCTTTCACTTATTAGGTAAGGACTATCTGGTAGCCATTGACAATTTTTCCAATTTTCCAAAGTGAAATTGAACGACATCACATCCAGTTCTGTTATAAAAGCATGCAAGGGATTTTTTGCCAGACATGATATTCCTTGTATCGTCACGTCTGACAGTGGCCCATGTTTCTCCAATTATAAATGGAAAGAATTCTCATTGAAGTATAAATTTGAGCATGTGACTTCAAGCCCTAATTTTCCACAGTTCAATGTAAAAGTAGAAAAAGGTGGTCATATTATGAAACAGCTACTTACTAAATCCAGAGATTCTCAATCTGATTTTTATCTAGTTCTACTAAATTATAGAACATTACCTTTATCTTCAGGACTTTCTCCATCACAAATGTTGTACAATAGAAATTTGGGAACCATGTTACCTCAATTACATTTACCTGATACTGAACAAAGTGACACTGTGAAGAAACTTCAACCGCAGAAAATAAAACAGAAAAACTATTTTGATCAGCATTCGAAAGAATTCTCCACTTTATCTGAGGATAATGTGGAGATGCCGGTGTTCAACTGGGGTGAGCACTAGCAAGAAGTCTTACAACACCAGGTTAAAGCCCAACAGGTTTGTTTCGAATCACTAGATTTCGGAGCACAGTTCCTTCCTCAGAGGGGAGCTGTGCTCTGAAATGTCCAATGATGTGCAGGTTAGGTGGATTGGCCATGCTAAATTGACCTTAGTGTCCAAAATTGCCCTTAGTGTTGGGTGGGGTTACTGGGTTATGGGGATAGGGTGGAGGTGTGGGCTTGAGTGGGGTGCTTTTTCCAAGAGCCGATGCAGACTCGATGGACCGAATGACCTCCTTCTGCACTGTAAATTCTATGATTCAATGAAAGCTAGTGACTCGAAACAAACCTGTTTTACTTTAACCTGGCTTCTTACTGTTATCGAAGGATGATACTGTTAGATTACGACTTCCTGAAGGAGGTTGGTCTGACATTGCTCGCATACTTAGGCAAGTTTCTCCACGATCTTATCTGATAAGAACTTCAAATGGACACATTCTAAGAAGAAATAGATGAGATCTAATTCAAGAAACAGATACTGTGATGATTTTTCCTAATCTTGATTTGAACCAGACAATCTCAAAACATATTGAACAGCAAATAAATTCAAATCTGATAATCAATAAACACTGTAAAACTTCTCCATCACCTTTGACATTAAGAAGATTGACAGGGAGAAGAAGACCCAATCGTCTGAATTTGTGAACTTTTTTTTTCATAATTTCCGTGATTACTGTACATTGTATACACTGCATTTCAAATGTAATTACATTTTTCTTTTAATATTTAAAAAAATGTTAAAACTGAAAAAGGGGGATGTAGTGATCTCTGTACATGATCAATGTATGTAAATGTAGTACAGTAATTTCAAAACTAGATGTCTCACTGTCAGATACTATAAGTAAGAAGTCTTACAACACCAGGTTAAAGTCCAACAGGTTTATTTCGAATCACTAGCTTTCGGAGCACTGCTCCTTCCTCAGGTGAATGAAGAGGTGGGTTCCAGAAACATATATATAGACAAAGTCAAAGATGCAATACAATACTTTGAATGTGAGTCTTTGCAGGTAATTAAGTCTACAGGTCCAGACAGAGCAACTGGAGAGAGGGATAATCCCAGGTTAAAGAGGTGTGAATTGTCTCAAACCAGGAGAGTTGGGAGGATTTTGCAAGCCACGGCCAGATGGTGAGGGGTGAATGTAATGCAACATGAATCCCAGGTCCCGGTTGAGGCCGTACTCATGTGTGCGGAACTTGGCTATAAATTTCTGCGCGGCGATTCTGCGTTGTCGGGCGTCCTGAAGGCCGCCTTGGAGAACACTTACCCGAAGATCAGACGCTGAATGTCCTTGACTGCTGAAGTGTTACCCGACTGGAAGGAACTCGCATTCAAAGTATCGTCTTGCATCTTTGACTTTGTCTATATAAATATGTTTCTGGAACCAATCTCTTCATTCACCTGAGGAAGGAGCTGTGCTCCGAAAGCTAGAAATTCGAAACAAACCTGTTGTACTTGAACCTGGTGTTGTAAGACTTCTGACTGTGCTCACCTCAGTGCAACACCGGCATCTCCACATCAGGTACGATAAGAACAACTTCCCGCTCTTTCTGAGAGTGCTTCAGGAAATAGAACTGACAAGACCCTATGTTAGCTAGAGAGAGAAAAGTCATAAGTTAATGCATTATTATATCATATAGATAGTTGTTATTGTGTTTCATTTCTTTTAACAGTTCAGTATTGAGTACAAAGAACTCACAGAATATTATTTATATTACTCAATAAATTAGTTAATCTTTTAAAAAAGACTATTGTTTATTTCAACATCTCGGCTGGTTCAAAGAGTAATATTTATATTACGTCAAGTAATGTAACAGTGACCATGACTTTGAAAATGACTGCTGTAGAAAATCAGCAATGGACAAAGTGTTACAGAACCTTTCTCGGCCACTAGAGGAGGCTGCAGGCCTGTTAGCTCACCCTGCGGTCAAGAAGCTGGTATTGCAGCATGTTAACGATTGTTAAATCAGAGAATGGTTATAGCACAGAAGGAGGTTATTCGGTCCATCATGTCCAGGCAAGCTCACTGCAAGAGTATCTCAGATAGACCGACTCTTCCTTTCCTGTAATCTTGAAAATGTTTTCATTTCAGACAATGATCTAATTCCCGTTGAAAGCCACGACTAAACCTGCCTCCACCATCAGGCAGCGCAGTCTAGATCTTAATCACCCTCTGCCTACGCACCCTTCCTAAAGTGTGCTGCCCAGAACCGAACACAATATTCCAGCTGACATTAAACCAGCGTTTTATAAACGTTCACCATAACCTCCATGGGGCGAGATTCTCCGCAAATGCGGAGAATCGTAAAGGCTGCCGTGGGACAGGCCGTGACCCACGGCAGCCTTCACGCCCACTTCCGGGGCCGATTCTCCCCCCCGGGCGGGGCTAGGAGCGCGGCCCCGTGCGTCACGGCGGACGACGGTCGTCAAGGCCGCACGTCAAGCGTCACGCCGGCTGACGCGGCCGATGACGTCAGCCGCGCTTGCGCAGGTTGGACAACGCCAACCCGCGCATGCGCAGTTGCCGTCTTTTCCCTCAGCCGCCTGGCACGACGTGGCGGCTTGATCTTGCGGGGCGGCGGAGGGAAAAGAGTGCCTCCGTTACGGACGCACGGCCCGCGATCGGTGGGCATTTAATATTGCCTTTGTTAAATATTCCGACCAAAATGAACAGTATACTTCACTCCACACTGGAGAAACCATGGCTGGAACGTTCAGGCTGTTCATGCCAGCGGGATCTTCCAGTCGCACCGACAGTGCACCCCCACCATGGGTTTCACAGTGGTGAGACGTGCATTCAATGGGAAACTCCGTTGACAACAGCAAGACCAGAAGATCCCGCCGCCAGCCAATTGTAGGTCGCCTCCCGCTGCCGTGAAACATGCAGCAGGATGCACGGCAAATCCTACACTTCTTTCTATTTGTTTCAAATTGTTAAAATGACAGGGTAATTTACCTTTGGAAGAATTTTAGAGTGACTGAGAAGGGTGAAGGGGAACTCACAAGAATAGGGTCCTAGGGAGGAGAAGCTTTAGTAGCAGAACATGCTCAAGAGGCTGAATGGCCTCCTCCTGTTCCAAACCCCTCACAGCAAGAAGAGGCAGCCTATCTGGAGGTGATGAAGATCTGGTTAAATTGTTCAAAATGATAAATTTAGTGATAGAAAAATACAGGGACTCCAGAAGTTCGAGGGAGAAGCCCAGCACGATACGGTTACTAACTCTGGTTGGGTGTATTCCTTTTTAAAAAATAAATTTAGATTATTTTTTTTTCCAATTAAGGGGCAATTTAGCATGGCCAATCCACCGAACCTGCACATCTTTGGGTTGTGGGGGTGAAACCTACGCAGACATGGGGAGAATGTGCAAACTCCACACGGACAGTGACCCAGGGCTGGGATTCGAACCCGGGTCCTCAGCGCCACAGTCCAAGTGCGCAACATGCCGCCCTTTGTTTTGGCTGGGTGTTATCCTGGAGGTTACCTCAGTACTGCCTCCCACCAAACTGCCCCAAACTCAACCCGATTGCTTGCTCGGCACATCCACCCTTCAGACCTTCCCTTCAGCAATTGGGAAGCGAACAGCCTCTTCATTATCTGACTGGTTGATCCTTTCCCAACTCGGACATCTTTGAACTTTATAAACAGAAACGTTAAAAGAACCTTGTTTTTTTTAATGCCTCAGAGTTTGCTCCCAGCTCTTTCCTGGAAATTAATCTTCAATTCCTGTAGACATCAAGACAATCCTGTATGATTGGCAACCACACTGCCACCTTGGAGCAATGAGAAATGGGCAATAAATGCGAGCCTTGCGAGTGACATTAACTTGCTGAAAATGTAGAAAGGTGCAGTGATCCCTATGTTGTAGATTGATTGAATTATGCAAATTTACAAGATTAGAAGGAGGCCATTCAGCCTATCATGTTTATTCTGGCCCTTTGAAAGAGCTATCATACTCACGTCCACAATCCTGCTTTTTGCTGTAAGCCTCGCAGTTCCTCATTCTCAAATAGGTGTCCTTTTTAAAATTATTGATTGAATTAGATTCCACACCCTTGGCAGGTTGAACGTTCCAGATTCTGACAACACTGAGTGAAATACAATTCTCCCAAATGCCTGTCTCAATCTTTTTTCAATTATTTTTAATTTTAATGATTAAATCTGTTATTTAATTAAGTTATTAACCACCTCACCAATGGAAGATGGTTTCCTCTATCTAAACTTCTATCCATCTCAAATTCTCTAATAGGTCACTTCTAAACCTTCTCTTTTCAAAGAAGACCATTCTAAACTTTTCCAACTTCTCCTCAGCAATCAGAAAATTCTGCGATATTCTGTCCAAAGCCAACTTCAAACAACTTGATTGCTAACATCAAGTCTGTTGTATGCTTTTCAATCAAATAAATGAAAGCATATATGTAAACCGTGCCTTGATGTAATGAATACCAGACTCCTGAATAACCCTCTTATGGACTGAACTGATCTCTCCACGCATCTTCACTGCTGAATAGTACTACACTGTGTATGCTCACCCGATGTCTGTGTCTATGTGTTTACATTGTGTATTTATCGTATGTCCTATGTTTTTCATGTATGAAACAATCTGACTGGACTGTATGCAGAACAATACTTTTCACTGTACTTCAGTACATGTGACAATAAATCCTAATCCAATATGCCACTGCGTCTACAGAAACTTTGTCAGGAATAGGCCATTCAGCCCCTCAGGCCTGTTCTCTCATTCAGTAAGATCATGGCTAATCTTAATGCTGTAACTCCGTGTTCCAATCCTATCCCTTAGTGCTCGAAGACCCATCGATCTCAGTGTAGAATATACTGCGTAACTGAGTACCCACAGGTCTCTGGGGTAGACAATTCCAAAGATTCACAACCATCTGAGTGAAGACATTTCTCCTCATCTCAATCTAAAATGGCTGCCCCCTCATCCTGACACTGTCACCCCCTGAGTTTCAGATTCTCCAGCCAGAGGGAAACAGCTTCTCATAATCAACCCTATCAAACCCTCAATTTGTACATTTCAGTGAGATTACCTCTCATTCTTCAAAGTGCTAAAGACCAAAGGCCCATTCTACTCAATCTCTTCTCTTAGAGCAGCCCTCGCACCTCAGGTTAACGTTTGTTTGCACTTGGTCACAATAGAATTTACAGTGCAGAAGGAGCCTATTCGGCCCATCGAGTCTGCACTGGCCCTTGGAAAGATCACCCTACTTAAGCCCCCGCTTCCACCCTGTCCCCGTAACCCAGTAACCCCACCTAACCTTTTTTTTTGAAAACTAAGGGCAATTTAGCATGACCAATCCACTTAACCTGCACATCTTTGGACTGTGGGAAGAAACCGGAGCTCCCGAAGGAAACCCACGTAGACACGAGGAGAATGTGCAGACTCCGCACAGACAGTGACCCAAGCCAGGAATCAAACCTGGGACCCTGGAGTTGTGAAGCAATTGTGCTACCCACTGTGCTACCGTGCTGCCCTGGATGACCACTAAATTGCTGCCATTGCCGAAAATGTCATGAGTTGATGCCAACCAATTGTTTCTCTATTCTGCAGCTGCTCTTATATTTGGAGACCATCCACAAATCGGAAATATGGGGAGGAAGGAGATCCACCCAAAACACATTAATAATTCCAAAACCTAATCTGAGAGATCAGTTCAGCTGCATCAGGTTTCCATGGAGAGGATGATTGTTGCTGCACCTTGGTCAGACCTAGAGAAACAGAGGGTCACATGATAATTGCTTCCTCCAAGGATTTACAAATGGCTCAACTTGGGATTTACAAATGGGAAACTTGATCTGCTCTACAGCAGGTAAGTAAATGATCTGTACAGTCAGAGGTTTACATGTTGACTTTTGAATCTGTCAGTTAAATGTTGTTGAATCCTCAGTAATGTTGACCTCATCAACAGCTCTGCTGTTATGTGTTCGAACTTGCACCAAGTTCCATTCAACACATAATCACCTGTAACTCCTGATGAAGCACCACCACCAATTTAAAATTGTCATCCTTGGTTCAAATCCATTCATGGTCCTTCCTTATCTCTGTAACCTCCTCCAGCCTCTACATTGCTCTCTATCTCTGTTATCTCTTCCAACTCACTTCCAACACTGCCTATCTCTGTAACTTTCTCCAGTCCCTAAAATCCACTCTATCTCTGTAACCTCCTTCAGCCACTGCAAACCTCCCTACCTCTATGACCTCATCCAACCTCTCCATCACACTCTATCTCTGCAACCTTTTCTAAACCCTACAACTCTCCCTATCTCTGCACTTTCCTCCAATTCATACAACCCTCCTCCAGCCTCTACATCGTTCTCTGTCCCTGTAACTTCTTCCAATCTGTTCAAACTCCTTTCTTTGCAGCTTTTTCCATCACCTACAATCCACCCTATCTCTGTAACCTCCTCCAGCCACTACAACCATTCATATCTCTGTAACCTCCTCCAGCCCCTGCAAACCTCCCGATGTTGTGCTCTATCTCTATAACCTCTTCCAATCCCTACAACTCTCCCTATCTCTGTACATTCCTCCCGTTCATACAACCCTCCCTATCTCTGTAACCTTCTCCAGCCCTGACAAACCTCCCTATGTTGTGTTAAAATCTGTAACCTCATCCAACCCCTACAACTCTCCCTATCTCTGTAACCACCTCCAGTCCCACAACCCTCCCTATCTCTGTACCACTTCCAACTCCTACAATTCCCTAACTCTGTAACCCCTTCCAGCCCCAACAACCCTCCCTATCTCTGTAACCACCTCCGGTCGCTAAAAACCTCCCTATCTCTGTAATCTCCTACAGCCCTTACAACACTCACGATATCTGTAACTTTTCCAGCCCCTACTGCCCTCCCTAACTCTGCAACCTCCTCCAGCCCCTACAACCCTCCCTATTCTGTAACCTCCTCCAGCCCCTACTGCCCTCCCTATTTCTGTAACCACCGCCAGCCTCTACAGCCTAATCCAGCACCTCGGGTGCAGGACACCCAGCCAGATGCCAGAAGGGTCCTGCACCCTCCTTCGCCATCGTCTTCGGAGGATTCTTTGGATTTTGTGGGGAGGGATGTTATAACCTGCAAAGTTCTTATGGGGTAGGGAAGATTAACTACCCCATGAATCTTGTACATTATGAGCTCCCCCGATAAAGGGGTGGGGAGCCTTTAACAATGTCTGACTCTATATAAATAGTCAGCCAGTAAGGCACCAATTAGGGAAGACCAGGTAAGGAACTACTGTCTGTTAGGTAATTTGGACATTCTGAATTCTCTCTCAGTGTACCTGAACTGGCGCTGGAATGCGGCGACAAGGGGCTTTTCACAGTGACTTCATTGGAGTGTTAATGTAAACCTACTTGTGACAATATAAAGATTATCATCATTGTTATTATCTACTGCTGAGACTTGCATTGTGCCTTTCATATCTTTGGACTTCACTATTCCAACACATTCCAGGCTGGTCTCCACATTCTACCCTCCAGAAACTTGAGGTCTCCAAAACTCTGCTGCCCTTGTCTTAATTCGGCTCATCCCAGCCCCACTATCAACCTCCTATGCTCGCTGACCTATGTTGGCTCCCTCTCAGCCTTGATTTCAGAATTCATGCTTTAATCTCTCCATGGTCTTGCCTCTCCCCAGCTCTGTAATCTCCTTCAGCTCTGCAACCTCCCTGCGATCCCCGTGCACCTCCTATTCTCGCACCACATTTGATGGCTGTGCCTTCAGTTACCTCGTTCCCAAACTCTGGAATTTCCTTCCTTAATCTCTCCACCTCTCTCTCTCCTTTAAGATGTTCCCTAAAACTGACATCTTTGACTAAGCTTTTGTTCATCTGACCTAATATCCTCTTTTATGTGGCTTGGAGTTGTTCATTTTTTTAAACAATGCTTCTGTGAAATGCTGTGACAGGTTTCATTATTTTAAATATAAATCTAAGTTTTTGCTGTTGCTAAAGGTACTACAGAAATGTAGTTATTGTTGCGATAGAAATGTAAGTTGTTGTTGTCAACAGAGCGCTAGAAATGCAAGCTGTTGTTACTGTGATTCTCTGGGTGAAATACCAACACCGACCAGAGGTAGTGCTACAGCCTGATCCCAGATAGCTGATATTCTACAGACACGAGGAGTGGGATTCACCAACTCCCCTGCCGGGCCGGAGAATCACCGGGGGGGCTACGTGAATCCGCCCTGACGGTGCCGTTTTTTTTGGCGGGGGCGGGAATCGCGCCCGCGCTGGTCGGGGGCTGTTGGCAGTGGTCCCCCCAGCGATTCTCCACTCCACGATGGGCCGAGCGGCCACCTGTTTTCGGCCAGTCCTGCCGGTGTAAATCAAACAAGGTTCTTACTCGTGCGGCCTGGATCCGCGGGCGGCCTGCGGAGACCTCGGGGGTGGGGGGCGTGGGAGATCTGGCCCCGGGGGGGGGGGGGGGGGCACGGTGGCCTGGCCCACAGTCGGGGCCTACCAATCTACGGGCAGGCCTGTGCCCTGGAGGCACTCTTTCCCTCCGCACCGGCCACTGTAAACGTCCGCTATGGCCGGCGCAGAGAAGAACCCCCCTGCGCATGCGCTGGTATCATGCCAGAACACGCTGGCGCTCCTGCGCATGCGCCAACTCACGCTGGCCGGCGGAGGCCCTTCGGCACCGGTTGGCCCCTTGATGTGCAGAGGATTCCCCACCTTCTGGGCGGCTCAATGCCGAAGTGGTTCACGCCACTCCTCGGCGCCGTTACGGCTCGCCCTGCCGGATACTGGAGGATACCGGCCCACGTGTCAGATGAGGACAGCTCCTGTCATTGCTCTGTTCCCCTCTCCGGCCCCGAGGTGATCACATTACCATCTTGTGGTCAGAATAAACCTCATTACGGGTGTCACAAACACACACTCTCCTGTTCCCTCACACAACACAGTGAATTCCACTGAGCGTAACATTGTCAAACTAACCACTTACCTCCCACTCCTGCTGCTGGCATTTCCTTTTGACCACTTGATGTGCGAATTATTGGAGTAAAGAAGAGAAACTTTGCTGCCCAGAACTTTAACTTGTACCAGGTCTGTTCATTCACCACCCCATGTACTTGCTGACCTATATTGTCTCCGGGACCAGCAATGTCTGTATTTTGAATTTTCTATTGTTGTTTTCAGAAGAGCACAAGGAATGGGAGCAGGGACACATCATATGGCTCATCGTCCATTGAGCCTACTCTGCCAATCAATATGATCATGGCAGATCTGAGGCTTCAACTCCCCTTGTCTGCTTGATCCCCATCTTCTTTTTTTAAATATTTTATTTCAGACATAAACAATAACACAACATTCCAACAAAACAGAGTTAACAGTTTATACATTTTGCCTGTTTCAGTCCCCCCATCCCCCGCCCCGCGACTAATAGCTCCACAAATATCGTCAAGAATGGCCTCTCTCCATATCTTGAAACTCTCTTCCGACCCCCTGAATGTCATGTTTTCCCACCGGAGAAACTGGTACAGATCTTCCAGCCAACCTGCAACCCCCGTTGGCGTATCCGACCTCCAAGTCAAAAGAATCCGTCGCTGGGCAATCAGAGAGGCGAAGGCCACAACATTAGCTCCCTTCCCCTCCATAATGTACGGCACCTCTGACACCTCAAAGGTCGCCACCATGGGGTCCGTGTAGGATTTCGACTGTTCAGTTGAGGGATTTTGAAACCATCAATGAAAGTTACCAGCTGCACTTGCGATTACTGGAACTCAGTAGAAATTTAAGTTAAAACTTGTCAGGTGCAAATAAGAATTGTTTTATTTGTCTTCTATTGATTACAACTTGAAAGTCATTTAAAAGGCAATTCGTAGACAATTTGAAGCTTTCAAGGAATTATCTTCTTAGGCAAACTGCTCAGAAACATAATTTTTTAAAGTCAAAGTCTGAAGTCAAAGTCTGAAAATGAAATATGAATACAGAGAGAGACAGTGAATAGTTCAGATTAAAGTATAAATGCTTCTAACCTACCAACAAAAACTATCCTAAAACTCTTTCTCTCTCTCTCTAACCCTCTCTCTCTCTAACCTAACCCTAACCTAACCTAACCCTAACCTAACTCTCTAAAATGGCGGCAAAATCTTCTATTGTCATACCGTTTCACATCTGTCTTAAGTGATCTGATCACACCCCAATAGAATCCTAATTGGTTTGGGTTAGACTCAAACACATTTGATTTGACGGCAAGCTGTCCATCTTCAATATGTAACATTACTTCTAATTGTTGCCTGTCTGCCTACTTGTGCATGTTAAAGAATGCGATATTGTGCTTTATCAAAGCCAGCAAAAACTGGTTTATGCTGACCTGACTACTGCAACAATGGAGACCTCATGCTATCTCGTCATGTCATGCTGCACATGCCTCCAAAAATATAATTCAAACTGTCTATTTCAATCTAGTAAAGTAAATTATGCTGCTTTTATAAAATTGTTGTTTTGAGAATGTTGGAATCAAATATATATTTGATTCGATGTTCTAACTGGCAACATAGTCTAAAATGTTTCAGCTTCTATAAGTCATGGAATGTGTTTCACCCTAATTTCGAATGGCGTGAGAAACAGTAGAACCTTCACTCCTGCCACCTCGTTGTCATGGATTCAGCCCTTGTCCTTGGAGAATGTAATGAAAAGTGTTTGTCTTATCAGACTTCTGTGTTACTTTAAAACTATGACAATGAGTTTGCAAAATAAGTGTTTTCTTTAATTTTAAAACTGGGGCTACATATTTACGCTTAAACAGCTATCTTTTACCTATATTAGGTGTATTAGAAATACCTGGCTTCTACAGTTCGGCCCTTTGATAAATCGAAAGATCAAGGGCGAGATTCTCCCAAAACGGGAGAAATCGTAAAGCTGCCGTAAAACCCGGGCGGGTTATACGGCAGCGCGCCCCTTCCCGACGGGGGACCGATTCTGGTCCCCGGTCGGGGCTAGCAGCCCGACGCCGTAGGCTTCGGCAAGACGGGCTTAACGAAAATCGTTAAGCCCGCTTACCGGAGTTAGCGCCGGCTGACGCGTCATATGACGTCAGCCGCGCATGCGCAGTTTGGAAGACTCCAACCCGCGCATGCGCGGGTGACATCATCGCGTTTTTGCGCGAAACCCGCGCCTGCGCGGGCCGGGTTGCCCCTCAGCCGCCCCGCGAATGGATACTGCGGGGCGGCGGAAGGACAAGTAGTGCGCGGGCATCGGGCCCGCTGCCCGCGATCGGTGCCCAACCGATCGCGGGCCCATGGCACCCTTGGCACGGCCGTGGTACTGCCGTGCCAATCGGTGCCATGGTTATAAAAAGCGAGTTAGTGACGCCGTTTTTACGAACGGCAAGACCAGGTGTGTTTGCCGTTCGTGAAAACGGCTGAAAGGGCTGGGACTTCGGCCCATCTAACAGCTGAGAATCGCTGCGGCCGTAAAAAAACGGCGGGCAGCGATTCGGGTCGGGACTTCGGCGGGGGGGGGGGGGGGGGGGGGGGGGAGAATAGCGGGAGGGCGGCAAAAATGTCGGGAAGGCCCTCCCGCTATTCTCCCACCCGTCGTGGGGGGCGGAGAATTTCGCCCCTAGTGTGATATATCAGAATAAGATAAAAGACATCATTAATGCGATAGGATGGGTAAAAGCGCAAAGAATAACTCATTCATATTGTCATTGCAGTTATAAACAATAGAATGGACACTTAGCATTGCAACAGGTATTTCAACAATAATCATAAAAATTCTTAAAGAATCATTATTACAAAATAACAATTAATAAATTAGTCAAATTTGATACTACTGATTCAGTATTAATAGATTATACAATATGTTAATAATACAGTCAAATAATTGATTGATAAATATTACGGTTAACATTTCAACAATAGTATTTCATCTCAAATTCATCAATTGGGGGTGCAGTAGGGTTAGTGTGAATCATTCTGACAGTTGGTTCCCTGCGTTTAGCGAATAGTTCTTTGATGCACTTAGCCCATTGGTATGTTATGTAAATGATGAATAAAGCTAAACAGGAGAATAGGATTATTCTCATTATGGACATTCCAGTGTGTCCAAGCCATCTGCAAATTCTATCCCAGAGAGAGAGAACTTGGGGTGGATCAAGTTTTTTTATTTCTTTTTGGAAATCTTTAACTTCTTCAGAGTTATTGGGAATGAAAGTGCAACATTCTGCACCAATCAGGGCGCATGTGCCACCTTTTTCGGCTAGCACATAGTCAAGTGCCATTCGATTTTGTAATACCACGGTTCAAATTGCTCGCATTTCATCAGAAATTTTATCTAGGGCAGTGGCAGTGTAATCAGCTGCATTTTGTATGATGGTTGATATTTTATTCCATTTGTTCTCCATCCTTCCTTCCCAATAGAAAGGAATAATTCTAGCATAAATTGCATCTCTTAGGGTGATGGAACGTTTATTTCTTCGAACAGGCATTTCTGAAATATGCAGGAGATTAGTCACATGATGAATGGCAGGTACCATGTATCCTAAATAGCAAGATCCTGACCAGGATCTTGAGAGCCAGGGATATGTTTTATCATCACAAATAAAATAAGTTCCATTATAAGCAGAATATAAGTAAATATATTCTAAGAACCATTGGTCTTCGAATGTTTTATTATTTCTGAGGTTAGGTATGCCTGTTATCCTTGAGGACCGCATAACTCTTTTAAAGCGATCGTTTGTACATTTATAAGCTGTGTTAACATCTACATAATTAGTAAAATCATTATTACCCATTTGTATCCCTTTGGGGTCCTTACTGATGAGGCAAATTGATCCTTTTTGTTTAATATTAGTTGGGAGGTTATGATGTTGAGGTTTTTTGTCAGGGTTATATTGAAGTTGGTGCCATCCTGAAAAGGTGTTTAATAGATAGCCTGTAGATTTCCATAAGTTGACAGATTTTTGGATGTCAACCTGGTACCTTCCATTTTCACATGTATATGCTCCAGAACGGATCACCACAGAGCGAGGGACGCTTTGATAGATGTACCATTCTGCTGTTTCTGAAGCATTAAAGGGGATAGTTAAAAAGGGAATACCCTCCCCTGAGTTAGACGGGGTTGCAATGCATACCCAACAATTGGAAATGTTAAAGTTTTCAGCATATATCTTAGATGTGTAAAGGAATGTGTTCTTATTCATTCCTGGTACAGTGTTCACAAAGCCAATCAAATAACTGAAAATTAAAATTGCGGCAAACATTTTACTTGTATGCGCGCTTCACGTGCGATGCGTGAATCCAACTTTTCTTTCCTTTTAACTTAACAGCGGATTGGGTGGTGAGAAGGATTACGAAAGGACCTTCCCACTTCGATCCCAAAGGTTCCTTTTGCAGCTTTTTGACGTACACTTCTTCACTGGGCACCAGGTCGTGCCCACCTTCTGGGGGATCTCCCCACACAGCTAAACACCTGTTGAGAAGCAGAGCTAACAGCATTTGTTAGATTTTGGCAGTAAGACAGCAAAGAATCACTCATTAAATGACAGTCTGCTTTCCACAAGTCAATAGTTCCTGGCAGAGACATTGGTCTGCCTGTGATGATTTCAAAAGGACTCAGGCCTGTTGTTCTGTTTGGTGCAGCTCTAATACTACATATTTCTTTGAGGAAGTGACAAAGTTAATTGATGAGGGAAGGGCTGTAGATGTCATATACATGGACTTTAGTAAGGCGTTTGATAAGGTTTCCCATGGCAGGTTGATGGAAAAAGTGAAGTCGTATGGGGTTCAGGGTGCACTAGCTAGATGGATAAAAAATTGGCTGGGCAACAGGAGACAGAGAGTAGTGGTGGAAGGGAGTGTCTCAAAATGGAGAAAGGTGACTAGTGGTGTTCCACAGGGATCCGTGCTCGGACCACTGTTGTTTGTGATATACATAAATGATCTGGTATAAGTGGTCTGATGAGCAAGTTTGCAGATGATACTAAGATTGGTGGAGTTGCAGATAGCGAGGCGGACTGTCAGAGAATACAGCAAAATATAGATAGATTGGAGAGTTGGGCAGAGAAATGGCAGATGGAGGTCAATCCAGGCAAATACGAGGTGGTGCATTTTGGAAGATCTAACTCAAGAGCACACTATATGGTCAATGGAAGAGTCCTGGGAAAAATTGATGTACAGAGAGATCTGGGAGTTCAGGTCCATTATACTCTGAAGGTGGCAACGCAGGTCGATAGAGTGGTCAAGAAGGCATACAGCATGCTTGCCTTCATCGGACGGAGTATTGAGTACAAGAGTCGGCAGGTCATGTTACAGTTGACACTAAGATGAGTGGTAAAGTGAAAAGTGCAGAGGATACTGGAAGTCTGCAGAGGGTTTGGATAGGTTAAGTGAATGGGCTAGGGTCTGGCAGATGGAATACAATGTTGACAAATGTGAGGTTATCCATTTTGGTAGGAATAACAGCAAACGGGATTATTATTTAAACAATAAAATATTAAAGCATGCTGCTGTGCAGAGAGACCTGGGTGTGCTGGTTCATGAGTCACAGAAAGTTGGTTTACAGGTGCAACAGGTGATTAAGACCATAAGACCATAAGACATAGGAGCGGAAGTAAGGCCATTCGGCCCATAGAGTCCACTCCACCATTCAATCATGGTTGATTTCAACTCCATTTACCCGCTCTCTCCCCATAGCCCTTAATTCCTCGAGAAATCAAGAATTTATCAATTTCTGTCTTAAAGACACTCAACGTCCCGGCCTCCACCGCCCTCTGTGGCAATGAATTCCACAGACCTACCACTCTCTGGCTGAAGGAATTTCTCCTCATCTCTGTTCTAAAGTGACTCCCTTTTATTCTAAGGCTGTGCCCCCGCGTCCTAGTCTCCTCTGCTAATGGAAACAACTTCCCTACGTCCATTCTATCCAAGCCATTCATTATCTTGTAAGTTTCTATTAGATCTCCCCTCAACCTCCTAAACTCCAATGAATATAATCCCACGATCCTCAGACGTTCATCGTATGTTAGGCCTACCATTCCTGGGATCATCCGTGTGAATCTCCGCTGGACCCGCTCCAGTGCCAGTATGTCCTTCCTGAGGTGTGGGGCCCAAAATTGCTCACAGTATTCTAAATGGGGCCTAACTAGTGCTTTATAAAGCCTCAGAAGTACATCCCTGCTTTTATATTCCAAGCCTCTTGAGATAATTGACAACATTACATTTGCTTTCTTAATTACGGACTCAACCTGCAAGTTTACCTTTAGAGAATCCTGGACTAGGACTCCCAAGTCCCTTTGCACTTTAGCATTATGAATTTTGTCACCGTTTAGAAAATAGTCCATGCCTCTATTCTTTTTTCCAAAGTGCAAGACCTCGCACTTGCCCACGTTGAATTTCATCAGCCACTTCTTGGACCATTCTCCTAAACTGTCTAAATCTTTCTGCAGCCTCCCCACCTCCTCAATACTACCTGCCCCTCCACCTATCTTTGTATCATCGGCAAACTTGGCCAGAATGCCCCCAGTCCCGTCATCTAGATCGTTAATATATAAAGAGAACAGCTGTGGCCCCAACACTGAACCCTGCGGGACACCACTTGTCACCGGTTGCCATTCCGAAAAAGAACCTTTTATCCCAACTCTCCGCCTTCTGTCTGACAGCCAATCGTCAATCCATGTTAGTACCTTGCCTCGAATACCATGGGCCCTTATTTACTCAGCAGTCTCCCGTGAGGCACCTTGTCAAAGGCCTTTTGGAAGTCAAGATAGATAACATCCATTGGCTCTCCTTGGTCTAACCTATTTGTTATCTCTTCAAAGAACTCTAACAGGTTTGCCAGGCACGACCTCCCCTTACTAAATCCATGCTGACTTGTCCTAATCCGACCCTGCACTTCCAAGAATTTAGAAATCTCATCCTTAACGATGGATTCTAGAATTTTGCCAACAACCGAGGTTAGGCTAATTGGCCTATAATTTTCCATCTTTTTTCTTGTTCCCTTCTTGAACAGGGGGGGTTACAACAGCGATTTCCAATCCTCTGGGACTTTCCCTGATTCCAGTGACTTTTGAAAGATCATAACTAACGCCTCCACTATTTCTTCAGCTATCTCCTTTAGAACTCTAGGATGTAGCCCATCTGGGCCCGGAGATTTATCAATTTTCAGACCTTTTAGTTTCTCTAGCACTTTTTCCTTTGTGATGGCAACCATATTCAACTCTGCCCCCTGACTTTCCTGAATTGTTGGGATATTACTCATGTCTTCTACTGTAAAGACTGACGCAAAGTACTTATTAAGTTCCTCAGCTATTTCCTTGTCTCCCATCACTAGATTACCAGCGTCATTTTGGAGCGGCCCAATGTCTACTTTTGCCTCCCGTTTGTTTTTAATGTATTTAAAGAAACTTTTACTATCATTCCTAATGTCACTGGCTAGCCTACCTTCATATTTGATCCTCTCCTTCCTTATTTCTCTCTTTGTTGTCCTCTGTTTGTTTTTGTAACCTTCCCAATCTTCTGACTTCCCACTACTCTTTGCCACATTATAGGCTCTCTCTTTTGCCTTGATGCATTCCCTGACTTCCTTTGTCAGCCATGGCTGCCTAATCCTCCCTCTGATAACCTTTCTTTTCTTTGGGATGAACCTCTGCACTGTGTCCTCAATTACTCCCAGAAACTCCTGCCATTGCTGTTCTACTGTCTTTCCCACTAGGCTCTGCTTCCAGTCGATTTTCGTCAGTTCCTCCCTCATGCGCCTGTAATTACCTTTATTTAACTGTAAAACCTTTACATCTGATTCTACCTTCCTTCTTTCAAATTGCAGACTGAATTCGACCATATTATGATCACTGCTTCCTAAGTGTTCCCTTACTTTAAGATCGTTTATCAATTCTGGCTCATTACATAACACTAAGTCCAGAATAGCCTGTTCCCTCGTGGGCTCCATCACAAGCTGTTCCAAAAAGCCATCCTGTAAACATTCAATGAATTCCCTTTCTTTGGGTCCACTGGCAACATTATTTACCCAGTCCACCTGCATATTGAAGTCCCCCATGATCACTGTGACCATGCCTTCTGACATGCCCTTTCTATTTCGTGGTGCATTTTGTGCCCCTGGTCCTGACCACTGTCAGGAGGCCTGTACATAACTCCCATTATGGTTTTTTTGCCTTTGTGGTTCCTCAACTCTACCCACACAGACTCCACATCGTCTGACCCTATGTCGTTTAGTGCTATTGATTTAATTTCATTTCTAATTAACAAGGCAACCCCGCCCCCTCTACCCACCTCTCTGTCTTTTCGATAGGTTGTAAATCCCTGGATGTTTAACTGCCAGTCCTGAACCCCCTGCAACCACGTCTCTGTGATGCCTACCACATCATACCTGCCAGTCACAATCTGGGCCACAAGCTCATCTACCTTGTTCCGTACACTGCGGGCATTTAAATATAGCACCTTTAATTCCCTATTGACTGTCCCTTTTTGTTTTCTTAGTGTGGTGGACCTTGGTTTACTGAGCCTTTCCATACACTGTGTCATATTTTGTGAGATGGGGACTATCGTAACCTCTCCTGAGCTCAGTCTTTTCGTGATTTTTTGTAACCCTAAGCAGATACGCTTTCCACTGATTCCTTCACCTCTTGGTTCCCTGACTTTCCTGACTAAGAAGGCAAATGGAATTTTGTCCTTCATTGCTAGAAGGATGGAGTTTAAGACTAGGGAGGTTGTGCTGCAATTGTATAAGGTGTTAGTGAGGCCACACCTGGAGTATTGTGTTCAGTTTTGGTCTCCTTACTTGAGAAAGGACGTACTGGCTCTGGAGGGTGTGCAGAGGAGATTCGCTAGGTTAATCCCAGAGCTGAAGGGGTTGGATTACGAGGAGAGGTTGAGTAGACTGGGACTGTTCTCGTTGGAATTTAGAAGGATGAGGGGGGATCTTATAGAAACATATAAAATTATGAAGGGAATAGATAGGATAGATGCGGGCAGGTTGTTTCCACTGGCGGGTGAAAGCAGAACTAGGGGGCATAGCCTCAAAATAAGGGGAAGTAGATTTTGGACTGAGTTTAGGAGGAACTTCTTCACCCAAAGGGTTGTGAATCTATGGAATTCTTTGCCCAGTGAAGCAGTTGAGGCTCCTTCATTAAATGTTTTTAAGGTAAAGATAGATAGTTTTTTGAAGAATATAGGGATTAAGGGTTATGGTGTTCGGGCCGGAAAGTGGAGCCGAGTCCACAAAAGATCAGCCATGATCTCATTGAATGGTGGAGCAGGCTCGAGGGGCCAGATGACCTACTCCTGCTCCTAGTTCTTATGTTCTTATGTATTGGACTTTGGTTAGGCCACATTTGGAATACTGCATGCAGTTCTGGTCGCCACATTACCAGAAGGATGTGGATGCTTTAGAGAGGGTGCAGAGGAGGTTCACCAGGATGTTGCCTGGTATGGAGGGTGCTAGCTATGAAGAAAGGTTGAGTAGATTAGGATTGTTTTCATTGGAAAGACGAAGGTTGAGGGGAGACATGATTGAGGTCTACAAAATTATGAGAGGTATGGACAGGGTGGATAGCAACAAGCTTTTTCCAAGAGTAGGGGTGTCAATTACAAGGGGTCACGATTTCAAGGTGAGAGGGGGAAAGTTTAAGGGAGATGTACGTGGAAAAATTTTTACGCAGAGGGTGGTGGGTGCCTGGAATGCTTTGCCAGCGGAGGTGGTAGAGGCGGGCACGATAACATCATTTAAGATGCATCTGGACAGATATATGAACGGTGGGGAACAGAGAGAAGTAGACCTTGGAAAATAGGAGACAGGTTTAGATAAAGGATCTGGATCAGCGCAGGCTGGGAGGGCCGAAGGGCCTGCTCCTGTGCTGTAATTTTCTTTGTTCTTTTTTGTTTGCATAATACTATTGGCAAAGCTTGGACCCAATTCATGCCTTCCTGGCTGTATTTAGACTGTCTTTCTTTCAAAGTTCGATTCACACGTTCCAGTTGTCCTGATGATTGTGGATGATAAGGACAGTATAAATTCCAGTTAATGTTTAGTAGTTTACAGACTTCCCTACAAACAGCTCCTGTAAAGTGGGTTCCATTGTCTGAGTCAATGCTAGCTGGTACTCCCCATCTGGGGATAAAGTCTTTGCGTAGCACTTTGGCTGTATGGGCAGCTGTCCCTCTTCTAGCTGGAGCAGCTTCCACCCATCTGGAGAATTTATCCACTATTACAAGGATGTCATTATACTGTTGACATTTAGGAAGAGTGATGTAATCTACTTGTATATCCTGGAATGGACATGCAGGAGCAGGAGCTCTTAATTGAGGCATTGATGTTATAGGACCCAAGTTATTCTTTTGACAGGTTACACATCGGTTTGCTACCAATTGTGCATGTTTTTTGAATCCTTTACCGCACCAACTTCTATGGAATCGATCCATCATTTGTTGAGGTGATATGTGTCCCCATGAATGAATTTGTTGAGCTAAGAAGGGCATTAGTGATTGTGGTGCGACTGGTTTACAAGTTTGAACTTCTCTCCAAATTTCATCATCATACAGTTGAATACCTGATTCTAACCATGTCCATTTTTTTTCCTTTGTACAATCATTCTGCATTTCACGCAAATTATGTAATAAGGTGGTTACTCCCAATTTGTAAATGTGACTGGATTCCTGATGCCACTGAGAGGCACAAAGGAAGGCAGCTTCCCTTGCTGCTTGGCCCGCAAGAGCATTTTCTCTTGCTTCCATAGTGTGACCATGCGTATGGGCTTTACATTTTAGAACTGATACTTTGGGCAAGGTCATAGCTTCTAGAGGATCTCGTACTTCCTTTCCATTTCGGATAGGTGTACCTGCTGTTGTGAGAAATCCTCTTTTTCTCCACAGATGACCAAAATCATGTGCTACTCCAAAACCATATCTGGAGTCAGTATAGATGTTAGCAGTTCTATCTCTTGCCACATGACATGCTTCTGTTAGTGCCTTTAATTCGGCCTGCTGAGCTGATGTACCGGGAGGCAAACTTCCTTCAGCTAATACTTCGTATGGGCTTGTGACCGCCCACCCAGCTTTTCTGATACCTTTGTCAATAAAAGAGGAACCATCAGTGAATAAGATTAAATCTGGGTTCCGTAGTGGCTCTTCTTCTACTAAGCGTACTTCTTCCATTTCCTCTATTATTTTCACACAGTCATGCCCTTCTCTCTCCCCCTCCCCTTGTTCCTCGGGAAGCGGGAGCAAAGATGATGGGTTTACAGGACTGGCTTTGTGAAAATATAGGTTGGGAGCTTCCAAAACTGCTGCCCATCTAGTCCATCGAGCTGATGTAACTTGTGACACTCTGTTCATGGATAGTAGAGAATGGATTGAATGTGGACATTTAATGATTAACTTTTGGTCTAGAACAAGTCCAGATGTAATCATTACAGCTCGGCATGTAGCTTCCATGGCTCGTAAGCAACTGCCAAATGCTAGTGCCACATTGTCAAGTTTAAGGGAATAGTACCCAACTGGTCTTAACTGATCACCATGTTCTTGAGCTAGTACTGCAGTCATGCAACCATCTCTTTCATGAACAAACATGGTAAAAAGTTTTCCGTTGTTTGGAATACCTAAGGCAGGCGCTGAACACAGGACCTTTTGCAAATTCAGAAATGATTGTTTTTGTTCAGAATTGAGTATAATTTGATCTCTTGATTTTCTGTTTCCTTTTAAAAGATCATTCAATGGCTGGCATAACTGAGTATAAGAATCAATCCAATTTCTGTTAAAATTACAGAGTCCCAAGAAAGATCTGACTTCCTGTACAGTTGAGGGTTCTTTAGCTGCTTTGATGGCAGCTGTTCTGTTTTGAGTAAGTTCCCTTTTGCCTTTGGAAATTTTCTGACCCAAGTAAACAACTTCTTCCTGGGTGATTTGTGCTTTGGCAAAGCTAGCTTTGTGACCATTACTACTGAGGTGGTTCAAGACCACCCGTAAGTCCTTTTCATGATCATCTTTATTGATGAAGGCTAACAGAACATCATCTACATACTGGATAATGGTGGAAGGCAGATCAGGCAGTTGCCTGATGTGATTCTGCAGAGCCATGTGGTAAACAGTTGTGCTATTGTGAAAACCTTGCTGTAGTCTAGTCCATGTGTACTGTTGCTGATTAACTGTAAAAGCAAACCATGGTTGTACTTGTTTAGCTAGTGATACTGACCAGAAGCCATTTGCCATATCAATGACTGAAAACTATTGAAGGTCAGGAGTTAAAGAGTTTAAAATTGTAGACGGATCTGCCACTAAAGGAGCTTTTCTGACAATGAATTGATTTGCCTTTCTGTAGTCAATTGTAAAGCGCCATGTGCCATTAGCCTTTTTTACAGGCCATACAGGGCTGTTTGATGAACTGTGAATGCGCACTAAAATACCCCTTTCTTCAAGTTGTTTTATTACAGGTAGAATTGACGTTTTGTTAATGGGGTATTGTTTGGTACAAGGTGGAGCTGATCCCATGAAAGTAACTGGTTCCATTTTCAAAAGACCACAATCATTTTTGTCAATTGCCCAAATTGGATGATTTTGTATTTCATCTTTTTTTATGTGTCTAATGGACCAGGTGATTTTTCCATTATTGAAATTGAGTGAAGAATTTAATTGTGATAAGATGTCCATACCTAGAAGTGCTTGTGTTACCAGTCCTACCCATATTGACGCCATCAGCTGATGTGGTCCAAATTCTAAAAGCAATGGTTTAGTCTTCCGAAGAGGGACAGAGCAAAAGCTTCAATTTTCTATGAAATTAGGGGAAAGAAAGCAGCATTATGTTCAGTAACACAGGTAAGTTCAGCTCCAGTATCAAATAAAAAATTGATATGAATACCTCCCACTCTTAATGAAATATATAGTCCATCATTTTTCTGTTCCAAAATGAATGTAGAGAGAAATGGAGAGAATCATCAAGAGTGGGGTCTAGTAGTTTTTTGAATTATCATATGGAGAATGTCTTTAAGCTGGAGGACAGCTGTTTAACATTTCATTCATAGCATTGTTATCATCGTGTAGATTTCTACGGTTCGTTCCTACGTGGGTAAGATTCCTCCCTACATGGGCAAGGTTCCTCCCTACATGGGCAAGGTTCCTCCCTACATGGAAATGGCTGGGAGGGTTTAGAATCCCTGTACGTAAGTCTGGGTCTGTCTTGTTGGAACATAACCCTAGGTGCATCTTGTTTGTGCGCAGTACGTAGTTGACCACGAGGTGGAAATGTATTGTAGTGAACATTGTCTACTTCATTATCATCTCTCGAATCCATCCATTGTTTAAGATAGCATTTTGCCATCCAGTGTCCTACTTTACCACAGAAAAGACATCGTGGTATTATTTCCTTACGTGATTTTAATGGAGCAAGGGTACATGTTTGCCCTGAAGCTTGTGGTGGTATTGTAGTTACTGCTGATATTCCTGCAGGTGCCATAGGCTGCATTTGAGTAGCTGCAGTGTTAAAGCTTGTCTGATTGTGCAAAACACGATCTATCTGAATGCACCGGTCAACTATGTCTCGGTATGTGCCAGTTGTGGCCCAAGCAGGTAAAACCAAATTCAAGGCAGCAGAAACTTCAGGTTTAACACCGGCTACAAAAGCCGTTTTTAATGGATTTAAAGTGCTTGCATCCCATGTGTCAGTTTCCTCTGCGAGTGTCATTCCCGAATATTCCATCCAAGTATTTAAAAATCTTTCCTCAAAATCCTGAATATCTTCATTATTTTTTTGAATGCAAGATGTGATCTTAGACCAATCGGTCCTCGGGGGGCGAAATGTTAATAGCCAATTCTTGACTGCTAGCCAACCAGCGTCTAAATTTTGCAAATCATCTCCAAGGGCCGTTTCCACCTCAGTTCTAAGGGTCAAAATTACACGAGTACCTAGCATGATAGTCAGAATTTGTACTCCATCAAATGGGTGGAGACTGTAAATGGATTGTAATCTGTGAATTCCACCCCATGTGGACATACCACCCTTTTTAGGGTGTGGAAGATTTTTGGACCATTCGTTAATTTTTGTAGGATCTGCTGGTTCATGAGTCCATTGATGATCAAATATGTTTCTAGTGACAGTTTCACCTTCTTCTTCTATTTTTTTGCTTCCAACTCTAACCCGTTTGCGTTTTAAAGGGGCTAGTTGAATTAATTTAGTATTACGCATTGTAGGAACACTATCTTCTGATTCATCTGGCAGAAGAACTAATTTATTCCTGACACTTGATCTTAGCTGTACATTTGCCGATTGTGCCACTAGGTGGGGTGCTTGGGCTGCTTGTTGAGTTTGTGTTGTTAGTTCAACTACTGGTTGAGTCTGAGCTGTGCTTTGCTTTAAATTTTGAACTGCAAGACAGTCTTTCAGGATCTTGTTTATATCTCTTTCTAAAACATATCTTTCTTCGATTAACTTGCAATTTTCAAATTCAATTTGCTCAGTTTTTGATTGCAACTTTTGGTATTTTGACTCCTCTTCAAAAATTAGATTTTGTAATTCTGCTATTTGAGAAAATAACTGCTGGAGTTTAGAGGTTTTGTTTTGCAATTCTGTTCTAAGTTCATCATCCTGTTCAAATTTGGATTTTACATCTCGCAATTCTCTTTCTAAAACACATCTTTCTTCAATTAACTTACAATTTTCAAGTTCAGTTCGCTCAGTTTTTAATTGCAACTGTTGGTATTTTAACGCTCATTTTAGCACAGGAAGAAGTTGAGTTCACTCACTGCACCGCATCGCCTCACACCAGAGCCCGCAAACTACCTCCCTCCCCAACTTCCCCTCCCATTTCCACTTCATCCTTTCCACCAACGCTCTTCCAGCCAACCATACATGTCCCCGATCCTTCCCGCCCCACCTCATCTGAGAGCAGCAATTTCTCCAGCAGCGTGTACTCCGGTCGGTAGTTGGGGAACTCAGCAGCTCCTTTTGCGCGAAGTCCAGCACCTGCCAGTACCTAAACTCACTCCGCCTTGACTCACTCCCCCTTGGTAACACAAACCTCTCCCGCAGATCATCCAACCCAATGAATATCCCCTCCGAGGACATATCCCTCACCCGGCCCAACCCATCCTCCTTCCATCACCTATACATCCCATCCATCCCCCCCCCCCCTACCCCCCCACGCCCGGCCTAAACCTATGAATCCCCGACAGTGACATCAGCATCGGCATATGGCCCAGCTTATGTGCCTCCTCACTTGATTCCAGATCTTAATAGATGACTCCCCCACTGGACACCTTGTATACTTCCTCGGAGCCAGCAGCAATGGGGCAGTAACCAGAGCCCTCAGGCTCGAGCCCCTACTAGACTCCTCCTCCAACCCAATCCACTCCGCCCCCATTCCACTCCCACCAACACAACACCTACTCCACATTTACTTCCCAGTAGTATTGCATCAGGTTCAGGAGCGCCAACCCCCTCCTCCCTGCCTCTGCCTTTGTAGCAGGGCCTCCTCATCCTCGACACGTTCCCTGTCAACACAAAATCTGAGATCAGCACTTCCACCTTCTGGAAAAAGGCCCTAGGAAGGAATATCTTGAGGGACAACCAGGAACCTTGGCAGCACATTCAGCTTTACCAGCTGCACTCTCCCTGCCAACATCAAGTGCAACGTAACCCACCTGTTAATGACCCCCTTAACCACTTCCATCAACCACGTCAGGTTCCACTTATGCATTGTGGTCCACTCATGCATTACCTGGATCCCCAGATTCCTAAACTGCTCCCTTGCCACCTTAAATATTAGCCGCCCCAAGTTAGCACCCCCCACCGCATTCACTGGGAACACCTCTCTCTTCCCTACGTTCAACTTATAGCCGGAAAGCAGCCAGAATCTCTCCAACAAACTCATTAATCTGTCCATACTTTTCAACACAAACAACAAAAGGTCATCTGCATACAGTGATACCTTGTGCATCCTACCCCCCCCCCCCCCCCACCCCAACAAACCCTTGCCACTCAGGGGATGCCCGAAGGGCCATTGCCAGCATTCTATAGACAACACAAACAAAAATGGCAACAGCAGGCACCTCTGCACCATCTCCCTAAGCAACCCAAAATACCCGCACCAGCAACCCCTTCCCCCCCGCGAACAGGCGCCGGAATGTGGCGACTCGGGGCTTTTCACAGTAACGTCATTGAAGCCTACATGTGAAAATAAGTGATTATTATAATTATATTACAAACTCATCTCGTACGTTCGGGGGGGGGGGGGGGGGGAATATAGAACAATCGCACCTAAGCCACAAATTTTGATCCAAACCCAACCCTTCCCAAAACTCCAAACAAATACCTCCACTTTACCCAGTCAAATGCCTTCTCCGCGAACATGGACATGGACACAATCACCTCTGGCTTCCGTCCCTTCGATGGGGTCATAATGACATTCAACAACCGTCTAATGTTATAAGAGAGCTGCCTCCCCTTCACGAAGCCCGTTTGGTCCTCAGAAACCACCTCTGGGATGAACCCCTCCAACCTACACGCCAACACATTCGCCAGGACTTTTACATCTGTGTTTAGCAGCAAAATGGGCCAGTGGGACCCACTGCAGTGGGTCATTCCCCTTTTTCGGGCTCAACGAAATTAACGCCTGCCCTTACAGCCGGCAACTCACCCTTTTCCACCACCTTACTAAACATACCCACCAGGTGAGGGGCCAACTCTGTCGCAAACTGCTTGTAAAACTCCTCAGGAAAGCCACCCTGCTCTGGGTGGCCTTCCATAACTGCTTTCTAACTAATGCACTCCGCCACCTCCCTTAACCCCAATGCTCTTCCATTGCCTGCCTCTTCCCCTCCTCCAAATCGGAGAACTCCAACCCATCCAAAAACCGCCCCATATCCTCCATCTCCCCCACTGGCCCAGCCCTACACAACCCCTCGTAGAAAGCCTTAAACACCTTATTTACCCTCTCCGGTCCGACACCACCTTTCCTTCTTCCACCTTGAATTGCAAAATTACTCTGCATGCTACTTGATGCCACAACTGGTGGGCCAACCAGGTCAGCACGGTAGCATAATGGTTAGCACAGTTGCTTCACAGTTCCAGGGTCCCAAGTTCGATTCCCGGCTTGGGTCACTGTCTGTGCGGAGTCTGCACGTTCTCCCCGTGTCTGCATGGGTTTCCTCCGGGTGCTCTGGTTTCCTCCCACAGTTCAAAGATGTGCGGGTTAAGTGGATTGGCCATGATAAATTGCCCTTAGTGTCCAAAATTTTTTAGGTGGGGTAACTGGGTTGTGGGGATAGGGTAGAGGTGTGGGCTTGGGTAGGGTGCTCTTTCCAAGGGCCGGTGCAGACTCGATGGGCCGAATGGCCTCCTTCTGCACTGTAAATTCTATGATTCTATGAACATACGACTCGCCTTCACCCCCGTACTCATACCGCACCCCCCTCGCCCGCCACAGCTACCTCACCGTCTTACTCGTTGTTAACCGGTCAAACTGCCCCCACAACTTCTTCCTCTCTGCCACCAGCTCCCTTGTGGGGGCGCAGAGTATCTCCTGTCCACCTCAACTATCTTGTCCAATAACCACCGGTTATCCCTGTGGGCCTCTCGTACCACTGCCTTCAAGGCCTCTTAAAACATAGCTGCTGATACTATACCATTCTGGTTGAGCTCCATATAGTTCTTTTTTTTAAACATTTAAAAAAATTCATTTAGAGTACCCACTTTTTTTTCCAATTAAGGGGAAATGTAGCGTGGCCAATCCACCTACCCTGCACATCTTTGGGTTGTGGGGGTGAAACCCATGCAGACAGGGGGAGAATGTGCAAACTCCACACGGACAGTGACCCAGGGCCGGGATTCGAACCTGGGTCCTCAGCGTGGCAGTCCCAGTGCTAACCACTGCGCCACTTGCCGTCCTTCTCCACATTGTTCTTAATCGCCACTCTCACCCTCCCACAAAACTCCTTATCAGCTAAAAGTCCCGAATCCAACCTCCACCATGGCCTCTGCACCTGTCCTAAACCAAACCTCACATCTAACCAGTGCGGCGCAATGTCCGAGATTACAATTCCTGCATATTCCGCCCCTACCATCAGCACCACCCGGCTCACCTCGAGAAAATCAATCCGAGAATATATCTTAAACAGGTGCGAGAAGAAGGAATATTCCCTTCTTTCCGGGTTCCCAAACCTCCACGGATCCACCATCCCGATCTTTTCCATGAACGCTCCACCTCTTTTTGCCACTCTCGACCTTCCCATTTACTTGGGGCTCGACCTATCCAACTTTGGCTCCCTTACACAATTAAAATCCCCCCGCCCCCCATGATCAACTGGTGAGAGTCCAGGTCCATCATCCCAATTAGGCACAAACACACTTACTAACACCACCAGTGTCTCCTCCAACCCCCCATGCTGTCACATACCTCCTCCCTGGGTCCTGAACCTCCCTGGTTCCTGTAAACCCCATTATCTTGCTCAACAATACTTCGAATCAAACCCCGAGTGAAACACTTGCCCCACCTCAGCCACATCTGATCTTTCACCTGGAGATGCATCTCCTGCAAGAAAATCACTTCTGCTCTCAATCTCTTCAGGTTTGCAAACACCTGAGACTTCTTGACCGGTCCATTCAGCCCATGGGCATTCCATGTCACAATTTTCACTGGAGGCTTATGACTCCACCCCCTCTAGTGCTCGCCATCCACCACCTTTAGGCTCCACCTCGTCTATTTCCACTCTAAACTGGGTCCATCGAAGATGGCCTCCCCACCCACGACCACACTCATCCGCCATACCTGCCATGTTGCATTTCCCCCTACCCAACCCCCCCCCCCCCCCCCCCCCTCCTCCCACTCCTATCCCTCCTCTCCTCCCACACTGGCCCACCATCACGGCCTCTCCATGCTTCTCCCATTTGCTAGCATTACGCACTAGTGTGGCGACTCCTCACCAAAGGCTCCCTCCAGCACTCCCCCCTCCCTCCCCCCACACATCCCCAGAAATCCCCAACAATACAACCCTTAAAAAAACAAAACATCAAAAAACACAAACAATCTCCCGAAAAAAGTATGGGGGGAGCAATCACCCCCTTAAAAATGTACAACTTCTTAACTTACCCCCACATTGGCAAACAAGAACAATAACAAAAACCCAACTTTTGAAGACGTACCTCCTCCCTCCGATCACCATTCATCTCTCCCCCAGCTTATGATCCCTGGTAAAGTAATTTGCCTCCTCCGACGTCCCAAAACAATATTCTCGGCCATCCTATGTTACCCGAAGTCTGGCTGGGTACAAAACCCCAAATCGTATATCGCCTGTACAGGACTGCCTTGGGCTTGTTGAACCCCGCTCGTATCCTGGCCAACTCCGCTCCAATGTCCTGATAGATACGGACTCGATTCCCCTCCTATTCACAGACCCGTTTCACCTTGGCCCAACTCAGAATCTTTTCCTTGTCCAGAAACTTCTGCATCCTAATAATCACTGCCCGGGGCCATTCCCCTGCTCTCGGCTTCTGCCTCAGGGACTTTAGGCCCGGTCTACCTCTGGGGCCTTGTCCAACACCTTCTCTTCTACCAATCTGGCCAATATCCTCACGACATAGTTTGTGGCGCTTGTTCCCTCCACTCCCTCCGGCAGACCCACAATCCACAAACTTTGTCGGCAGGACCTATTCTCCTGATCCTCCACCTTTGTCCGCAACGGATCCCCCAGGATCGTCACCTCCATCTCTAGACACACAATTTGGTCACTCTGGTCAGACACCACCTTCTCCACCTCCCAGATTGTCGCCCTGTGTCTTGAGGCACTTTTGCACCTGCTCCAGAGTACTGCAAAGAGGTGCTACTGCACCCTCAATCGCCTTTGGCCAGTCGCTCTGCATCTCCTTCCTTTGCTGCTCAAATTCCTCTTTAATGAAGCCTATCATCGACAGCTTTCCTGTCGCCGATGACGCTTCCCCCTCTGCCATTTTCGGAATTGAAACTGCGCCATGAGTCTCCTCTTTTTCCAGGTCCTTCACGGTTTTCAGCCAGGTCTGATAGCCCGCAAATATGCCCAACCAGGGGAGAACGTCTTCCCCTACACTCTCCGCTCCACTTTTCTGCCCAGTCTACTCAAAACGTGGGTGAAAAAGGCCAAATCCAACATCTTTGAGCAGGAGCCGTCGTGTGTGCAACCACTCACTCCATGGCCGCCACGGGAAGTCGATCCCCATATTCTTCTTTGATTCCCTGAGAAATCAACCTCACCTGGAACCTCCTCAAGTCCAAGTCATCTGTTGTCCTCCAATTCCAGACTCTTGTGTGTCTCCAATTTGAATTGCTCCAGCATTGATGGCTGTGCCTTCAGCTCCCTGGGTCCTAAACTCAGGAATTCAGTTCCTACTCCTCTCCAACTATCTAACCTCCTTTATGAAACCGCTTAAAACCTAACTCTGTGACGAAGCATTTGGTGATGTGAACTACTTTCCCCCATATGTGGCTCAGTGTCGCAGTTTGTTTTATAATGCTCCTGTGAAGCATGTCAGGAGGATTCAAAGATGCTAAATCAATATAAGTTGCTATTGATATTTTTATGACACCCTGGGAGAGTGTGCGGTCAGTTCCAGCCCCACAGACCCCCAGTGTCCCAACATATATCAACCCTTAATTTGTGTATTTTCCTGAGATCGTTAACTCTAGGCTGCTCCAATGAGCTATAGGCACCAGATTTAGAAGTAAAATATTAACAAATTGTTTATTTACAACAAGAGTGAAAGATGAACATGTAATGGAAATAATGGTGCAATGGTCTACTAGTCTATGAATCCTCAAAACACCGTCCCACTCACCACCCAGACACACACAAGACCAACAGGTGGTAGTTGATAGGGAAAGGATTAAAAATAGCAGGGATTGGGGCAGTACGGTGCCGCAGTGTTTAGCGTTGCTGCCTCACGGCGCTGAGGTCCCAGGTTCGATCCCGGCTCTGGGTCACTGTCCGTGTGGATTTTGCACATTCTCCCCGTGTCTGCATGGGTTTCACCCCCACAACCCAAAAGATGTGCAGAGTAGGTGGATTGGCTCTTAATTGGAAAAAATGAATTGGGTATTCTAAATTCATAAAAACTAAAAATAAAATAGCAGGGATTAAAAAGATATGAGGGATTTGAGGACCTTCGCTGTTAGGGTTTCTGTCGGCGGTGATCTCTTCAGAATGTGAGGTATTACAATCCACTGATGAGTTTGGATCTTTTAAGGACTGCGGTCCATTAGAACCCCTAGACTGTAGATTGTGACCCGTGGGTGGGTTGCGGGATGGCATAAAATGGTTCGCCAAAAGGTCTCCAAAAATGATCCCCGGGGATCGCCTGACCTTGTTTCCCATTTTCTCCCTGGGTGAATTCTGGCTACAGTGCAGTGTGTGGTCACATGAGGCTGATGTAGAGGCCGGTGCCGTGGACTTTCTGCCTCCCTGGGTCACTGTTACCGACACAACCTACAGCAGCCACTCCCGTTTCTGCAGCATCTGATCACCCAGGTTAGTCAGCACCTGCAACTAAAGAGTTTAAAAGAAAAAAAATCAATTATCTTTAAATGTATTTTCTGCAGATACATCTTCTGCACAAAGTTAGTTTCCAGCAGTGCTTCGCGCTATTTTCTTTCCAGGCCTGCACCTCCCACCCAAAACCAAGTGACTGCTGATTGGAATATGTTTCCACAAGTACCCCAGTCAGTAACACGTAGCCAGAGTTCTCCCTTATACAGGATCTAGATTTAGCAGATAATTTCTGTGACTCCTGTGGGGATCTCTCCACCTTTCAATTGGTCCATTTTCACAAAGCTGATTTGTGTTTGCCCCGTTCTAAACTCGGCTCTGCGGCGATGGTTGTGGGTTTGGGAACTCCAACCATCCCAGTTAGGGGGGGAAATGCATCTGGTCAAGTACAGCTCATAGGAAGTAGGGAGTCAATGATCACACAAAGCAACCAACCTCAGGGTTAATGTTCTGAATCGGATGCATGTCTGCCACTGTTACCATTGTCAATTCATCTTGAGTTTCTGTTACCATTACCTTTGGTTCAATTTCTGCGACAGTTAATCTTGTTAATATCTATTGATTTTCAGTTCCTCTTAACCTTGCGAATCAGATCTATGTTTAAAATTGTGCTGTGTGTCCATAAGGGGTTTGATGTAAATTTAAAATGGGAAGCCACTCTGCGCTCACTTTGTGAGATCAGTCGCTCTCTCAGTGAGACTGACTTAGCAATCAATGGTGAGTTTCCTTCCTTCCCCATCAGCCTATAAGCCAGGAGTTTCCTTCCTTCCCCATCAGCCTATAAGCCAGGCGTGTTTCCAAGAATTTCCTCATTCCCCCTTCAAAACACTCAGGAGTCCGTGATCAAGCGTCTCGCACACTGATCAGTGCAGAGATTTTTATTACAAGTTATTTAGATCTCCAAATAACAACAAAAAATAGAAAATATTTCTTCATTTACAATTTTTTACATTTAATAATACAGAAGTGGCAACATTCAACGTGATGTTTTAAAAAGTAACTATGGAGAATCTATTGTAATCGTGGCCTGGGTCACGAGAGGCGGCCATTTTGTAAAAATGGGTTGCCGGAAAAGAGGTT
The DNA here is from genome assembly GCF_902713615.1 of Scyliorhinus canicula. NCBI lineage: Eukaryota > Metazoa > Chordata > Chondrichthyes > Carcharhiniformes > Scyliorhinidae > Scyliorhinus > Scyliorhinus canicula. Next base: position 60,878,050 of record NC_052157.1, read on the forward strand.
TGAAAAACACTGCTGTCGGTCTTTCTCTGGGAAATTGCCTTCATGCAAGAGATTCAAGTTTGTGCTATTCTATCAAGAGACCACCAGAGGGAGCTTTCACCCTGAGAGTGAACAGCAGATTTTATACTCTGCAGTTCAACTGCTTGCCTGGTCTCTGTGCTGGCTGTTTCGTGAAGAGATTACTGAGAAGGCACTGGGGTGGATGGGGGGCAAGGGTTGGGAGTCACCCCACTGCCCCACGGCATACCACGTACAGGGGATGGGTGTGAGCGAGTACTCAGCAGACAGGCAGGAGTGAGAGTATGGCATAAGTTGAGGCGCACCTTCGCTCAGCTCACAGATTATCATCACCCCACCTACTCTCGACAGTGAACCGCTGATAGTGCTGACGCATTCCCATCAGCCTGTAGTGATATAATAGAGACCCTGGCAGGGTGGAACAGGGTCGTTGGGACGGTGGGGGCGGGGGAGAGGTGTGTAATGGTTGGGGGTGGAGGGGTGGCTGAGGAAGGGGGGTAAGATGCAGACTAAACCACGTCCAATGAGAAGCGGGCGAGGATGAGGGTCTTCCTGGCCTCCAGGCTTGCTGGAATCTCGCCGCTGCTGCCTATCCTCCATCCTCCGGCTGGTCAGCGGGTTCTCCTCGGGCTAGCCCTCCAGCCCTTCCTGGTCTGGAGCCTCCTCAACCTCCTCCTCATTAGTGGCCGCATGTTCCTTTCCCTCCACTTCCCGCACGTGTACCCGCTTCTGCGCCAGGTTGTGAAGAGCACAACAGGCCACCGCAAAGTGAGCGACCCTCTGGGGGATGTACTGCAGTGCATCATCAGAGCAGTTGAGGCATCGGAACCGCATTTTGAGGAGTCTGATGTGCGCTCAATGGCAGCCCAGGTGGCCACATGGCCTCCTTGTGTCGGGTTTCCACATCGGTCACCCATCTCAGTATTGGCACCATTAGCCATGCCCTAAGCAGATGCCCCTTATCCCCCCAAAAGCCAGTTGCCCATCCTGGGGTGGTCCTGGAAGAGGCCAGGATGTCTGACTGCCCCCAGGATGCAGCTGTCGTGCACACTCCCTGGGAAGCATGCACACACGTGCATAATCTTCATGTGGAGGTCACGCATCAGGGAGTGCAACCCTTCCTGTTAATGTAGGCACTCCCTGATGGCCCGGTGCGCGCAAGGCAACATGCATGCCATCTATTACCCCCTGGACCTGGGGCATCCCATCGATGGCGGAGAATCCTGCCACCTGGGCATCTTGTTGGGCCAGATCCAGGTCAAAGTTTATATAGTTAGCTTCCCAGGCACATCTGTGACTTCACAGATGTACTTGTGGGTTGGAGCTTGTCAGCTGCCACACAAGTCCCTGCTCGAGCCCTGGAATGATCCTGAGGCATAGATGTTCAGGGCTGTGTTGTCCTTGATGGCCATCGCGAGCGGGTATCCTCCTCCACGTGAAGTCTGCAAGGACATGGCACAGTGCCGCTCCGTCCCCGTGTTGATACTGAGCCTCCTGCGGCACACACTGTCCATCATCTGTTCGAAGGACCAGGGCACCTGTATATCTTGGGCCATTGCCGGCCTCCTGCTCTGGGACCCTCCCTGGCCTGGTGGGTGGCTGGGTCCTCAGAGTGTGGGTCAAGGCCCTGCACATGGGCCGCCACCTCAAGCCTCTTTTGTTTTTTCTTTTTTAAAATAAATTTCGAGTGTCCAATTCATTTTTCCAATTAAGGGGGAATTTAGCGTCACCAATCCACCTACCCTGGACATCTTTGGGTTGTGGGGGTGAAACCCACGCTAACACGGGGAGAATGTGCAAACTCCACACGGACAGTGACCCAGAGCCGGGATCGGACCTGGGACCTCGGTGCCGTGCGGCAGCAGCACTAACCACTGCGCCACTGTGCTGCCCTGCCTCGAGCCTCTGTCGATTCTGCTGCCAGTGCCTTCTCTGGCATCTGGTCGCTTGGCCTGCCAGCAGCAGTGAGGACAATTCCACCAGGATCAAGATATCATCCATTCCGTGTAATAGCTGGAAGGAGTCAGAGAGGGTGAGAGACTGAAAACCAGTGGTGTCTTCCATCCTGGGACCCTCCAGTCCCCCATGGCTCCTGCCCCCTCACCCCTCACGTCCCCTGCCATCCCTCAGGGTGCCATCCAACCCACCCTGCCCACATGTCCTCGGCTGCAGTGGGGGACCCTAGATACCTCGCTCGTAACGTTACCTTGACCAGACATTGGTTCCCTCCCCAGTTCGTCCACCCTTTAATCACGGAAATGTCCCTGGTGCGGGGGCCCAGTCCCGAGGTGTTCCGGATGTTGGCTGCAGCATCCATGGTGTTGCCTCCTGCAATGTTCAGGCACAGTGCTGAGGTCCCACGGCCTGATTGGGATGGTAGGCAATAACTCCCACATGCTACATGGTGTGCCTACCCACGGGAATCCACTTGGGAATATTTTATTCATTAAACAGTCAACATCACATAAAATTATAAAAAAGGATAAAAATAATTGCTTCCATCACAGTAACCATTCATCGGCATTCACCATTGATAGAAACACAAAGCTCCAACAGTGCAGTTGTACAAAGAAAACCAAATGCACAGAAAACGGTCAACAGTATGCTGGCAAAAGTATTGTCTGCAGCAAACTACTCGGTCTGATCTTTCCACCTCATTCTCCCTCTGCGCAGTTCTGAGCAGAACTTCATAGGTATGTTCCAGTGCCTCCATTAAGATGCTCAGTCAGTTCCGCCTTCTGCACCAGCAGCAGGTCAGTCCATATCTTCCGGAACCACACTCCAGGCCACGGATGTACAAGAGGTGGCAGCAAAACAAGCACGCGGCCTCCAGGTGGTGGCAGCAAGTACAGCCTGTGGCCATCTGCATGTGTACATGAAGCTCAACCAAGTAAACAAAAGAAAATAAGGGACAAAGCAAAAAGTGACCCCTAACAGGGGTACTGCCCAAACTAAAACAAAGAGCAACGGAGACTTAAAAATTTCAAATTCAAATGTGGTCAAAATGATCCATAAAGCAGCCCAGATCCTGCTGTGCCTACCAAACCATAATGGTGCTTGTGGACACCACATGCTCCCTCTCCAGGGACACCTGGCCACGGATGAAACCACAAAGGAGGGGAAGACAGCCTGGCCGGACAAACACCTCGATCGCCTGCTGCCTGGACCTGTTTATAGTGAGTTCGCCAAGTCCAGGTACAGGTTCACGAGGTGATCCTCCTCCTTGCTCACCGCTCTCCACACTGATTCCCCTTAGATTTGGAGCATGGGACTAAAATGCACACAAAACCTTAGTAAAAGGGATGACAGAAAACCAAAAACGGGGTGAAGCCTAAAACATTTGACAGAGACATGGCCCGCAGACTCTGCAAGGCCGCAAAAAAGGGCAGGCATCAGAGCAGTCTGCGAACTGCTGCCAATGATGGTTGCATGGCACTACTGCATGCAACATCCTCCACCCCAGGTCCCCAAGATTGAGCGGGAGGACCTCCAATGGAGAACTCTGCCACTGGACGGCAACTTGGCTCACCAAAGGCGTGTCCGGGCAATGGATGAGGGCAAGGAGGTGAAGGGTGTGCAGCAGCAGCTCATACAGGAAACCCCTCAGTGCAGTGCGAGAGGGCACTTCCTCGAGGTGGCTAAGGTGGTGGGGTTCTGGCTCCGGAAAGAGGTTTCAGGGCTTGGGACCAATGGGGAATTCCGTCCGAGCAGGAGTCCGCTCAGATAGAGTTTCATCGAACACCTGCGTGCCCTCGTGACCGTGAGTGACGTTGGTTCCGCGCACAACCATCTTAAGGTCAAGGATGGCATCGGCCATGGGCTGGGCACCCACTGCCGCTGTGTCAATTCATGTGGTGTCATCCAACCCAGTCGCTGCCACCCAGCACGCCCTGACCCCAGTCACGCCTGCAGCCAAAGCCCTCTGCTCCGCCAGACACACAAAATGATATTGGCGGAGGTGCGGATTCCTGAGCAGCGGCTCCTGACGACTGCCACCACTCCTGACAGGGGAGAGCTGCGACGCGAGGGGACCATGTTCCAAATTTTCAGCCAGTCCTGGTAAAAGACAGTCTATAATCAGAAGCTGCATGTCATGGTGCAGGAGACTCAGAACATCAGCAGCAACCCAGTGCAGCCTCTTGTCCCAGAAGAAGTGAACAAGCATTCTCTGAAGCTTTGTGACATAGTCAGGGGGAGGGGTCAAAGTGACTTGCCGATACCACAACATGGAAGCTGTTAGCATGGTTTATGACGAGAACTTGACCCCTGTAAGACAGCACTCGGAGCAGTCCTGTCCAGCATCTCAAGCGAGGGGTGACCTTGGTCTCCAGCTCCCACCAGTTCGCCAACCAGTATTCCTCAGCTGGACAAAGCTGGACTCCCAAGTAGAGGAGGCTGGTCCTGCACCAGGTAAAAGGCCTGAGCTGGGAAGCACGATGGCGCAGTGGTTAGCATTGCTGCCTCATGGCGCTTGTGACAATAATAAAGATTGTTATTATTAATAAGTTGTTGCCTCTGAGAGTTTTACTTATCTCAAATAACTTGACAGCCTTTGTCAGTTCATTCAGATTTAGTGGTTTGTTCAGGCTCATTAGCTCACTGTCATCTCAGGCCTCCATGATAGATGACAGGAAGGACTGAGAGGCATGCTGTCGGTTGGCTTCGGGTCATGCAGTCTGCTATTAAAGGATTTGCTGATTCTCAGAATGTCAGACTGCGATGACTCAGAATGTCAGACTGTGAGGGACTGGTTTAGCACCGTGGGCTAAGCAGCTGGCTTGTAATTCAGAACAATGCCAGCAGCGCGGGTTCAATTCTCCCCAAACAGGTGCTGGAATGTGGTGACGAGGGGCTTTTCACAGTAAGTTTATTGAAGTCTACTTGTGACAATAAGCTATTATTACTGAGCCGTATTCCTTTAGGCTGCTGATCACAGATGTCTCTCTGTGTACCTTTTGGAAGAAGAAATATGAGCATGTCTTACCCTGCTCCACGGAACGGACCTTGTACTGGAAGATGAACTTGGAGGTGGCCTAGGCAAATAGTGAGGCCTGCTGGCTCTTCACTTCTCGGAGATCCTTCTTCGCATTGACCCCCATCGACTGCAGTCGGAGCAGATTCCACATGCTTTCCTGGAGAAGGGACATATCTCCAATCTCTCTCTTGCCTTCTGAACACCTTTAAGGATGTAAAACCTTTTGATATTGTTACAACACCCTGGACTAGTGCGTGGTCAGTTCCAGTCCCACAGTCCCCTGAGTCCCAACACACGTGAATTAACCGATAATTTGTATAACTTTTCCGAGATTTTTGGCCCTGGACTGCTGCAATAGCTTCCAGACACCAGATTTATTTATGATAACAATAGAGATAAGGCATGCAATAATTATACTAGAATAATGGCCAGTTAATCAACTACTCCCCCTTTTACCGTCCCACTCTCTACCTAAACACATACAAGACATACAATTGCAGCGGGAGAGGGAGGGGAAAATAAAAGAGGATTAATGAGAGATGGAAGATGAGTACTTCGGATGTTGTTGTTGTTTTTTCAGTTGACTGTCCTTCCAGGATGTTGAGTGATTGAGAATCACCAATTGGCTGGCGAATGAGAATCTTCGAGCTGGAACATTCAGTCCAAATCTCCAGACTGTGGGATCTCCTCTGGGGAGTCACCTTCACTTTTATTAACCTGGGACTTCACTTAGAAGATCCTCCTCAGGCCTATGTGATTCTAACTTTACTGGATAACAGAGTTCCCCGCAGAGGCCTATGTAATTCTAGCTTTACTGGATAACAGATTTTTTTTTAGAAATTATTTTGTTGAGGCATTTATAATTTTAACATTTTAAACAGCGGAGAGTTCCAAAACACGCAATAACCCCACAGGCATTTGAAAAGGTTCCCCATGGCAGGCTTATGCAGAAAGTAAGGAGGCATGGGATAGTGGGAAATTTGGCCAGTTGGATAACAAACTGGCTAACCGATAGAAGTCAGAGAGTGGTGGTGGATGGCAAATATTCAGCCTGGAGCTCAGTTACCAGTGGTGTACCGTAGGGATCAGACCTGGGTCCTCTGCTGTTTGTGATTTTCATTAATGACTTAGATGAGGGAGTTGAAGGGTGGGTCAGTAAATTTGCAGATGCTACGAAGATTGGTGGAGTTGTGGGTAGTGCGGCAGGCTGTTGTCGGCTGCAAAGAGACATAGATAGGATGCAGAGCTGGGCTGAGAAGTGGCAGATGGAGTTTAACCCTGACAAGTGTGAGGTTGTCTATTTTGGAAGGACAAATATGAATGTGGAATACAGGGTTAATTGTAGGGATTTTGGCAATGTGGAGGAGCAGAGAGATCTTGGGGTCTATGTCCATAGATCTTTGAAAGTTGCCACACAAGTGGATAGAGCTGTGAAGAAGGCCTATGGTGAGCTAGCGTTCATTAGCAGAGGGACTGAATTTAAGAGCCGTGAGGTGATGATGCAGCTGTACAAAACCTTGGTAAGGCCACATTTGGAATACTGTGTGCAGTTCTGGTCACCTCATTTTAGGAAGGATGTGGAAGCTTTGGAAAAGGTGCAAAGGAGATTTACCAGGATGTTGCCTGGAATGAAGAGTTGGTCTTACAAGGAAAGGCTGTGGGTCCTTTTCTCATTAGAACGGAGAAAGATGAGGGGAGACTTGATGAAGGTTTATAAGATGATCAGGGAAATAGAGTAGACAGTCAGAGACTTTTTCCCCGGGTCAAACAAACTATTACAAGGGGACATAAATTTAAGGTGAATGGTGGAAGATATAGGGGGGATGTCAGAGGTAAGTTCTTTACCCAGAGAGTAGTGGGGGCATGGAATGCACTGCCTGATGAAGTAGTTGAGTCGGAAACATTACGGGACTTTCAAGTGGCTATTGGGTAGGTACATAGATTATGGTAGAATGATGGGGTGTTGATTAATTTGTTCTTAATCTGGGACAAAAGTTCGGCACAACATCGTGGGCCGAAGGGCCTGTTCTGTGCTGTATTTTCTATGTTCTATGTTCCCCGGCTGGAGGTTCTGATTTATGCAATTTACTGTAAAACTCCTGAAACACATCATTCTTCCCCGCCGGATCCAAAACCACATTCCCCCCGTACTCTCACTTTCCAACCACTCTCGCCATCTCCTGTTACCTCAGCTGGTGCACCAACATCCTGCTGGTTTTTCCCCATATTCGTACACCGCCCCCTTTACCCTCCTCAGCTGTCCCTCCACCTTACCTGTGCACAGGAGCCCAAATTCCAGCTGCAGTCTCTGACGCTCCTTCAAAAGCCCGTCATCCGGAGACTCAGCGTACCTCCTGTCCACCTGTAAAATTTTGCCTACTAGTCTGTCCAACTCCGCCCGCTCAGTCCGAATTGAGATAAATTTCCCCCGAACAAGCACCTTCAGTGCCTCCCAAACCACCTCCACCGGAACCTCACCTATGTCATTGATCCCTACACACTCCCAAATGGCCTCCCTCACCCACTCACACACCTCCTCCTTCGCTAACAGCCCCACATCCAACCTCCATTGCGGGCGCTGGGCCTCCTTTGCTAACTAGCATTTCCACCCAGTGCGGGGGGTGGTCGGACACCACTATTGTTGAATATTCAGCAACTACTACCTCAGCCAGCAGCGTTTTGTCCATCACGAATAAGTCTATCTGGGAATACACCGTATGCAGATGGCAGTAGAATGAAAACTTACTCCTCAGTCTCCCAAATCTCCACGGATCGATACCCCCCCATGCGCTCCATGAACCCCAAAGCCCCTTTGCCATAGCTGATACCTTCCCAGACCTAGAACTCGACCGGTCCAGCCTTGGATCCAGGACCGTATTGAAATCTCCCCCCATAATCAGTCGATGTGAATCTAGGTCTGGTTTCCTCCCCAGTACCCGTCTCACAAACTCAACGTCATCCCAGTTCGGGGCATATATATTTACCAATACCACAGCCATTCCCTCCAACTTCCCACTAACCATAACATATCTACCCCCCCCCCCCCCCCCCCCCCCCCCCGGGTCCGCTTCTATAATCCCCATATCGAATTTTAAAGTCTCATCCCGAATGGAACACCTGTCCAACCCATCCCTTCCTTAACCTAATCTGACCCCCCCCACCTTCAGACATGTCCCCTGCAACATAGCCACGTCTGCCTTCAGTTGCCTCAAGTGCGCGAACACTCGGGCCCTTTTGACTCGTCCATTCAGTCCCCGAGCATTCCATGTGACCAGCCTGGTCAAGGGCATCCTGCCCCTCCCTCCCCTGCCGATCAACCATAACCTCTCCTAGGCCAGTCTGCGGCCCATGTCCCGCACCTCCACTGGCCCGCCCTCAGGCAGCTACCGTCATCAACCCTCCTCCTCCTCCTCTATTTTGAAAGCCCCTCCCGGTCAGCAGTGTAATCCCTGCCTGCCCCCCCCCCCCCCCCCCCCCCGCCCCCCATAGTTGGGCCGGATACAGCAGTCCGAACCTATTGTACAGGGCCGACCTGACCCCATTAAATCTCGCCCTCCTCTTCACGAGCTCTGCTCCCAGGTCTTGGTACACCCGAATCTCGACGCCTTCCCAAGTGCATTGCCTCGTCTGCCTGGCCCACCTCATGATGCGTTCCTTGTCCAGGAACCGATGCAATCATACCACCATCGCCCTGGGGTTCGCGCATCAGTGCCCTGTGAGCCCGATCAGCTTCCAACGGCCGGTCAAATGCACCTTCCCCAAGCAGCTTCTCCGCCATCTTCCCAACATACACACCCGCATCCGATCATTCAATTCCCTCAGGCAGACCCACGATCCGGATATTCTGCCTCCAAGAACAGTTCTCTAGGTCCTCCACTTTCTCCAGCAGTCACTTATGCTGGTCATGCATCAGCCCAATCTCTGCTGCCATCAAGGTGGACTGTTCCTCCTGTTCCCTCGCCAACTCCTCCGACCTCTGGATTGCCTGTCCCTGGGCTGCCAGTCTCGTCTCAACACGGTCAACCACCGCCTTGATCGAATCCACCGCCCGGGCCAGGTCCTCCAAACTTTCCTTCCGTGTTGAATGAACTTCTCATTCAGGAAGCTTACCAACTGGTTCATCGACCACTGGGTCGCAGGGCCGAACCCTGCCCCTCCCCATCCGCCATCTCTGCGTGCGTTCTCCGCTCCTCACTCGCCACAGCCAGCTGGTTTGTTTTTTTCCGGGCACTTCTGGTCCGCAGCTCCATAAACTGTGAGTCACTCCTTTCTGCTCTCACTTCTGTACCTTTTTCCTGCGACAAACTGGCATAAAGGCCACGAAAAGACGACCATGAGTGGGAGCAGCCAAATATGCGACCACTCACTCCATGACCGCCACCCGAAGACCCCGCACAAGATTTTAAAGAGGATTCTTTGAACAACTGACCCTGCCTGCAGCTGCTGCTGGACTGACCTTCCTTGCTGTCCAATCTGACTGTAGAGAGAGAAAGGTCTTTACTTTGAACCTTTAGACTGAGTCCATAAGGTGAGAAAGCGATCCCAGGGCAGTGGGCCTCCAGCTTCTTGATCATAGTGAAGCAAAAACCAGATGAAGCCTTCCTGTCCCCAGCAGAACATTCTGAAACGGTCAGCACAGACTATCAGCCAAGAGCCCGGCAAAGTAATTCCTTTTGAGTTCCTTGAGGTTCTCTGAGTCAACAGTTTCACATTCAGCAGCCATGTCCCCCTGCCAAACCTCTGGTATTCCTGCAAATGACAGTTGGCCACTAGGGGGCAGTGGTCAGAGAAGAACACCGGCTTGACGTCAATGGATTTGACTGTGAACACACGGGACACAAACAGAAAGTGTACCCTGAAGCAGGCAGACATGTCTGGACGTGACCATGTGTATCTATGCTGCATTCCCTCTGCAGGGTTGACGAATACATCATGTAGTTTGGCATCTTTTACAGTTTCCATTGTTTTTCCCTATTATACTCTGTCTGCCACTCAAATAATTGATCTACATCATTTTTCAGACTATTTGTATCCTCATATCTTACTTTCCGAACTATCTATCTATGACTGCAAATGTGGCTGCAGTACAGTTGATCTGTTCATGCAAGCCATTTATATAGATTATAAATAGTTGAGGCCCCAGCACTGATCCCGAACACTGCATGGTTACAGTTTCCCAACATGAAAATGGTCGATTTATATCAACTCTGTTTCCTGTTAGTTGGCCAATCCTCTATCCAAGCTAATTTATCATGGCCAAAACGATGAGCTCTTGGGCTGGATTCTCCATTCGGCAGACAATGAGCTGGAGTATCCAATTCTGCGGCTTTGTCCGCGGGATCCGTCTGGTCTTACGACCAAAAGGTTGGCGCCTCCCCTGCATCGATCCTCCGCCCGGTGGGAGGTGGGTGGGGGGCTAGCAGCTGCGCTGTGAAAAGTTCCCGGCTTTACCTGCGCTTAGGGCCATAGAATGGCCAGGTCCATGGCCGCGCATGCATAATAGCGCCAGCCGCGCGTGGACCTGGCCTGCCAAAGACTGCCCCCCTGTAACCCCTCTCACCAACCCCGGACCACCCCCCACCCCTCCTGCCAGGGGAATGGCTCCTTCACCCCCCCCCCCCCCACCCGACTGGGCAGTGCTGGACATAGTCCACCGTCGCCACACGCAGTCCGAATGTTGTGAGGAAAACTGCCTCATGCCGTCCGGGGCTCGGCCCATTGGGGGCAGAGCATCAGGGGAGGGTCAGAATGACCCATTTTCATCCTCCCGCTGGCGCGGGGTGCGAACCTCGACACCACCGCCAGTGAGGGTTTGGAGCATCAGAAAGGTGTCAATCCAGTATTTTATATGCTCCACGCGATCGCAGATCTCTTTGCCAGCATCAGGCAATGGAGAGTCCAGCCCCTTATCTTTTGCAGTGACCTTGTATGTGGCACCCAATCAAATGCCTTTTGGAAATCCAAATGCACTCCATTTACTGGTTCCACTTTACACACCCTCCTTGTTACATCCTCAAAGAACTCTAATAAAATTGTCAAATAGAATTTTTCTTTCAGAAAATTATGTTGACTCTGCTTCATTGTATTGTAATTTTCCAAAGATCCTCCTTAATAATGGATTCCAGCATTTTCCCAACAACAAATGTTACACAGGGCTGGTTTAGCTCAGTGGGCTAGACAGCTAGTTTGTAATGCAGAACACAGGCCAGCAGCTCAGATTCAATTCCCGTACCTGCTGAGAATTCTGAATTCTCTCTCCATGTACCCGAACAGGCGGCGGAATGTGGAGACTCGGGGCTTTTCACAGTAATTTCATTGCAGTGTTAATGTAAGTCTACTTGTGACAATAAAAAGATTATTATTATTGAACCAACTGACGTATAATTTCCTGGTTTCCGTCTCCCTCCTTTCCTGATTAGAGGCGACTTTCCAATCTGCTTGGACCTTGCTAAAATTTAGGGAAATTTGGAAGATTTCAACCACTGTCTCTGGTGCTTTCTAAGGAGCCTTGGTGAGTTCCTGCATCTTGTAAATGGTAAACACTGCTGCAACTGTGCAACGTGGTGAGATTGAAGGTTAGGGGGCAGCACGGTAGCATGGTGGTTAGCATAAATGCTTCACAGCTCCAGGGTCCCAGGTTCGGTTCCCGGCTGGGTCACTGTCTGTGCGGAGTCTGCACGTCCTCCCCGTGTGTGCGTGGGTTTCCTCCGGGTGCTCCGGTTTCCTCCCACAATCCAAAGATGTGCGGGTTAGGTGGATTGGCCATGATAAATTGCCCGTAGTGTTGTAAAAAGTAAGGTTAAGGGGGGGAGGGGGGGGGGGGGGGGGGGTTGGGTTGCGGGTATAGGGTGGATACGTGGGTTTGAGTAGGGTGATCATTGCTCGGCACAACATCGAGGGCCGAAGGGCCTGTTCTGTGCTGTACTGTTCTATGTTCTATGTTTGTTTGGATGATTGAAGGATGGGCTTGCCAAGAAAGCTACTTTGTCCTGGATGGTGTCGAGCTTCTTGAGTGTTGTTGGAGCTGCTCTCATTCAGGCAAGTGGAGACTATTCCATCGCACTCCTGACTTGTGCCTTGCAGATGGTGGACAGGCTTTGGGGAGATAGGAGGTGAGTTACTCACCGCAGGTCTCCCAGCCTCTGACCTACTCTTGTAGCCACAGTATTTATATGGCTAGTCCGGTTCAGTCTCTGATCAATGGTCACCCCCAGGATGTTGATTGTGGGGGATTTCGCGATGATAATGTCATTGAGTGTCAAAGGGCAATGATTAGATTCTCGCTTGTTGGAGAAAGCCATTGCCTGGCACTCCACAAATGTAACTTGCCATTTGTCAGCCCAAGCATGGATATTGTCATTTAGATATGGACTGTTTCAATATCTGAGGAGCCGTGAATTCTGCTCAATATTGTTCATAAATCAGCAAACATGATTTTAAGGGCAGTCACTCTCACCTCACCTCTGGAATTCAGCTCTTTTGTCCATGTTTGAACAAAGGCTGCAATGAGGTCAGGGGCTGAGTGACCCTGGCAGAACCCAAACTGAGTGTCCGTGAGCAGGTTATTGCTAAGCAAATGGCACTTGATAACACTGTTGATGGACCCTTCCATCACTTATGATCGATCGGGGTGATGATTGTCCGGGGTGGCTTTGTCCTGCCTACTGTGTAGAGGCCATACTGGAGAAAGTTCCACAATGCCGGGTAGATGCCAATGTTGCAGATGTACTGGAACAGCTTGGCTAGGGGTGGGGAATGTTCGAGAGATCCATTCTTCAGTACTATTGCTGGAATATTGCCAGGGCCCATAGCCTTTGCAATATCTAATGCCTTCAGCTATTTCTTGATATCAAATGGAGTAAATCAAATTGGCTGAAGACTGACATCTGTGATGGTAACAATCTCTGGAGGAGGCTGAGATGCACTCAGCACTTCTGGCTGATGATTTGAAAAAATGAAATGAAAATCACTTATTATCACGAGTAGGCTTCAATGAAGTTACTGTGAAAAGCCCCTAGTCGCCACATTCCGGCGCCTGTTCGGGTACATGGAGAGAGAATTCAGAATTCTCAGCAGGTACGGGAATTGAATCTGAGCTGCTGGAGGCTGGTACGGGAATTATGCAAATACTTACATTTGTCCTGTGTTGTAGCTTCACCAGGTTCACACCTTGTTTTTAGATGTGTCTGGTATTGCTCCTGAAATGCCCTCCTGCACTCTTCATCGAACTATGGCCGACCCTCTGCCTTGGTGATAATGGTAGAGTGGGAGATATGCTGGGCCATGAGGTTACAGATTGGGGATGAGTGCAATTCCTCTGCTGCTGGTGGCCTACAGTGCATCATGGTTGCTGAGTCTTGAGTTGCCAGAACTGTTCGAAATCTACCCCACTTAGCACGATGGTAGTACCATACAACACACTGGAGGGTATCCTCAATGTGGAAACTGTGCGGTGGTCACTCCCATCAATACTCTCATGGACAACTGCATCTGCGGCAGGCAGGTTGATAAGGATGAGGTCAAGTATGTTTTTCCCTCTTGCTATTGGAGTCCCAGTCTAGCAGTTATATCCTTTAGGACCTGGTCAGCTCTGTCTGTGGTGGTGCTACCAAGCCACTCTTGATGATGGACATTGAACTCCCCCACTCAGAGTGTATTCTGACCCTTGTCACCCTCAATGCTTCCTCCAAGCAGTGTTCAACATGGAGGAGTACTGATTCATAAACTGAGGGAAGGCAGAAGGTGGTAATCAGCTGAAGGTTTCCTTTCCCATGTTTGATCTGGTGGCTGGTGGGATTCTCCCTTTTGGGGACTAAGTCGTCACGCCCGCCTGAAAATGGGCGAGAATCACTCTGGACTTTTTCCTCAAAAGTCCAGGGTGATTCCCCGTTTTCCAGGGAGCTAGCAGAGCCCCGGCGTGCGCCCTGCAGCTCTGGCTGCCGGCAGGGCCCTGCTGTCCAGACCGCACAGCCGCGCATGGCAGCCGTAAGCGGGTCCGTGCATGCATGCGGCAGTCCACTTCAGCGTAGGCGCCGCCAACATGGCGGAGCCACACAGCGGGCCCGCGTGGAGTAAGGTGGGTTCCCCCAGATCGCGATGGCCCGCCGATCAGTTGTCCCCGATCGCAATCTTGGCCACCGCTGAGACCCCCTCCCACCAGGACCGTTACCGCGGCCGTGGGTCTGAGCTCCTGCCGGGTGGTACCAGATATAAACCATGCTGGCGGGAGCTTGGCTGGTCGCCCGTGGAGAATCATCGCGGGAGCCTATTTCAGCGGGCCCGATTGTTGCCGATTCTCCGGTTGCCAGAGAGTCGGCGGCCCGGCGTCGAAGCGGCGTGGTGAAAATTTCCCGCATCCCCGCCGATTCTCCGACCCGGCGCGGACTCAGAGAATCCCGGCCCATGTGTTTCAGAGTCAATGTTGAGGACTCCTCGGGCAACTTCCTCCTGAACGTGTATCACTGTGCCACAACCTCTGCTGGGTCTTTTCTTCCTTCAGGGACAGGATATACCCCAGGGATTGTGATGGTGGTGTCTGGGATATTGTCAATAAGGTACGGTTCTGTGCATTACACCACGCCAGGCTGTTGCTTGCCGAGTCTGTGTGACAGCTCTCCCAATTTGTGTATTGTTATAGGGGCCAGGAAGGACATGAGAGATCATCAATAGAATTTAAAAGGAGGGCTTGGCAGTCATGTTTGGTGTACAAACATTTAATCAGTACATCTACGGTAGGTGCTTCATCATAGTGATGTCCCCTTACTGGGGCTTTTGAAAGAGGATAAGGCAATCCCTCTTGTTGCCTCTGCCTGGATACAACGTCAGGCCTTGTTACTTGCAGCTTATGAATATTTTTTAGTGAACCGTCTTGGAGTGAGAATGGCTAACGCTGATACCTTGAATCACCTCTGTTGTTTACAAGCCCGGCTCCCTTGCCAGCATTGGAAGAGGTCAAAATAACCCAAAATTTTTACAGACATTGCCAGTGTCTGCACAACATTTAAGGCCTGACAAACTGTCAAAATTGAGGCATACGAGTCTGAACGGTGGACTCCGAAGAAAACTCTCGAGGAAATGAAACCACAAATGGTGAACTTGATCTTTTCTAGCTGCAGAAATTCTGCCAAGTCGCTCACCCATACCCTGGCCTTCGGCAGCTCCGTGTCTCGTCAGCACAGCAAAATCCATCTCCGGGCTATCAGGGAGGCAAAGGCCAAGACGTCGGCCTCTCTCCCCACCTGTACTCCTGGATCCTCTGACACTCCAAAAATCGCCACCTCTGCACTTGAAGCCATCTCTGCCCCAAAACCTTGCTACAACCTCTAAAAAGCCCTTCCAGAATCCCCTCAACTTCAAGAAAGCCTGGAACATATGGGCATGGTTCACTGGCCCCCCTACACACTGCCCACACCTATTCTCCACTCGCGCGAAGAACCGACTCATCCTCAACACCATAATTTAAATTTTAAAAAATTTAGAGTACCCAATTCATTTTTTCCAATTAAGGGACAATTTAGTGTGGCCAATCCACCTACCCTGCACATCTTTGGGTTGTAGGGGCGAAACCCACGCAAGCTCGGGAGAATGTGCAAACCCCACACGGCAGTGACCCAGAGCCGGGATCGAACCTGGGACCTTGGCGACGTGAGGCAGCAGGGCTAACCCACTGCAT
Organism: Scyliorhinus canicula; assembly: GCF_902713615.1. Taxonomy (NCBI): domain Eukaryota; kingdom Metazoa; phylum Chordata; class Chondrichthyes; order Carcharhiniformes; family Scyliorhinidae; genus Scyliorhinus; species Scyliorhinus canicula. The sequence continues at coordinate 60,893,715 of NC_052157.1, forward strand.
CACTGTGCTGCCCTTCCTCGACACCATGTGAGCTGAATGCTCCAACTTAAACTGTATAAGGCTTATCCTCATGCACAACGAGGACGCATTTACCCTCAGTGCTTCCAACACCCCTCCCAGCTCCTCCGCCCACTTATGCCTAATCTCCTTCATGGGAACGTTCTCCCTCTCTAACAACTCCCCATTCATGTCCGTCACTGTTCTCCTCAATTTCATCTTTGGATAAAAGCACCGGGAGTGGCAGTCTCGGAAATAATGGCACATCAAACCAATACTCCCATTCAACTTGGTCGAACGCCTTCTCCGTGTCCATCGCCACACCCACTCCTCAATCTCCCACCCCTCCAAGGGTATAATAATAACATTGAGAAACCTCTGAACATTCGCTGACAACTGCCGCCCCTGCAAGAATACCGTCTGGTCCTGCCCTATCACCCCCAGCACACACTGCTCTATCCGTGTCATCCAATCTAATTTTAGGTCTTTCAGCCAGTTCCGTCCAATTCAGCTCGATCCGGAGCCCTCTACTATCGTCAACGGTAATCTGAGCAATTGTTTCTCATATTCCACGGGTACATGAGTCGTGCCTAGAACTTCCAGGGGTTCCCCCGTTTAGGTTTTAAGTTTCGTCAATGATTTTGTTAGGGTTAGTGGCTGGAGTCCATCTTTGATTTTTCGAAATGCTGCCACTCCCATTACTGATACGGCCACACCCGTGTCTATTTCCATTATTGTCGGCCGCCCGTTCACCCATGGGTAATCCTAATGGGTTCTGCTTTCTTCGTTGAAATATTATATAATTGTTCCCCTTCGGAGAAGGATGGGGCGTCTAGATTGTGTACTTCCCTGCGTCCCCACCTGCTATTCCTCTTTTGCCACCTCCTTCTAGGGTTTCTGTCGTTGTTACCCCACTCTGTCTGGTGCCAGAAACGGTCCTTCTCTGTTGGGGGAGCCTCAGCCGGTACTTCCCTCTGTCTCCAGTTAGTCCTGGCAGATTTGGGGGCAGTTCTGGGGTTTTCCTTTTTCCCTCTATTCCTCAGGTTTTTCCTGAGAGCGGCTATCTGGTAGCAGGACCCGTTGTGGTAGTCCCTCTCACAGGTATCTACCTCCATTGGCGTGCCCTGTAGTTCCTGCGCCCCACTTGCTGCCTTTTCTAGGGACAGTGTGAGCTGTAACGCCTGCCTGCAGTCTAGCTCCATTTCCGCCAACAGGCGTTTCTGTATTGTGAGGTCGTTTATACCACACACTAACCGGTCCCGAAGCATTTCATTTAGCGTCGGGCCGAACTCACATTTTTCCGCCAGCCTTCTCAGGCGGGTCACGAAATTCGTGACTGACTCCCTGTTTTCCCGCTTCGCTGTGTAGAATCTGTACCTACGCAAAATGAGGGGTGGTTTTGGGTCCTAGTGCTCTTTCACCAATTCCGTTACTTCTTGGAAAGTTTTCGTGTCCGGCGCATCAGGATAAGTCAGACTACGTATAATGGCAAAAGCTGAGGGTCCGCACGCCGACAGCAGGATAAGCCGTCTCCTTTCCTCCGTCAGCATATCATTTGCCCGGAAGAAGTAACACATTCTCTCCACATACTGGGACCAGTCCTCAATAGCCGGGTCGAATGCCTCTAACCTTCCAAAAAACGGCATTTTAAAAATGGCAAGGCTTACCCTCCGAGTGCGGCAGCTGGTCTCTGCAAAATTCTTAGTTTACTTCGTCGCCACTGTAGTAATCCATGGGAGGCAGGAGTTCCGTCACCACACCAATATTTATTTACAATAACGATATTACAGTAGCAGCTACAAACAGTGCTGCTAGCAGTCCAGTCAACTTAAGACTGGCTCACAAAGCCTACACAGGTGATTATATGGGCCCCCTCAATGAACTATCATTGAGGGAGCTCATACTCCAATTGGCCAACCAATAAAGCCAATTGGAGTTCATTACAGATAGAGTTAGTACAGTAGAATGTCAAACTCATTTATTAGTTATATCATTACTTTCAGTTTACTTCGAAGACTCGAGTGTCCTTCAACATCATCTACAGTTAGTAACAACATATATTACTTAAACCCAGTAATGTAATACCTCGGCCTGTCAAACCACCAGGGGTCCGCCACACCCATTTGCTCCATATACTCCAACAACTCCCCAGCGATCGCTCAAACCTTCAGGGACCTAGGGCCTGACCGATCCAACGCTGGATCCAGAACCGCATTAAAATCTCCCCCCATAACCAGCCGGTGCGTGTCGTGGTCTGGATCTTTGCTAAAACCTGCCTCACAAAACCCGCATTGTCCCAATTTGGGGCATATACATTCACTAATACCATATGCGTCCCCTCCAGCTTCTCCACTCACCATCAACAACCTTCCCCCCAATTCATTGCAATACTGCCTACCTTTTGTTGACCAGCACCACCACCCCCTCGTCTTCATATCCAGCCTCGAATGGAACACCTGCCCTAACCAACCCCTCCTCAGTCTCATTTGGCCCCCCAACCTCAGATGTGTCTCCTGCAAAAACACAATATCCGCCTTCAAATTCCTTAAATGAGTGAAAAAGCGCGATCTTTTGACCAGGCCATTTAAGCCTCGAATGTTCCACGTAATCTATTGAGTTGGGGAGCACCTTGTCTCCACCCCCCGGCACTCCAGCATCCCTTGCCAGTCAACCATAATCCCTCTTCGACCAGCTCCCCCAGGTGCATACCTCCCTCCTTCTTGGGCACTCCCCAAGCCATTCACCACCATCTCCTCCTTCCCAACTGTGCCGCACCAACTCCGCCCACATCAGCCTCCCCGCAAATGCAGAAACAAAAACAAAAACAACCCAACCATCCCCCTATCCCCTCCACAACCTGAACCCCCACTTCACTCCAATTAACAAACCAACCAAGTAAATCCTCAGCTCGTTACCTTTCCAGATGCACTTTCTTAGCTGCTTCACTCACCTCAAAATCCTTGTCAAGGAAGCAATGCAGCCATACCATCGCCCTTGGAGCCTCCCCCTCCTTTTATCTCCTCCTCAACGCCCTATGCCTTCAGACAGCCCACAATCAGTAGGTTCTGCCTCCTTGACTGATTCTTGGGGTTCCCCACTTTCTCCCTCAATCTCTTTTGGATCCCCAACACAAACGCCATTTCGACCTCCATCGAGGCCAGCCATTCCTCATGTTTGCCAACCCGCCTCCACTTTCTGGAGTGCCAGCCTCTGCTCCACTCTCTCAATCACCGCCCTCGAGAGCAGCGCAAATTCTGACTGCAGTTTTTTCCTACTCGCCAACAACTCATGTGTCGAGGCGATCAAGTACTGTCGATCTACTTCAAGGATGGAATCCACCAGCCCCTGCCTCTCCACCCCTTCCAGATTCACCCTTATCCACCTTGTCGGAAATTATCTGTTCCCAATGACCTCTTCAGAGCTTGCCACAGTGTGGAAGGTGAAACCGTGGGTCCTATTGAACTCAATATACTCCCCAATGGTGAGGACATATGCTCACAAAATCCCTTGTCTGCCAGCAGTGCCATATCCAATCTCCACGGGGGAGGGGGGTCATTGGGCAGGGCCGGCTCCAACATCAACTCCACAAAAAGCAGAGCATGATTTGAAATAACGATTGCCGTGTACCCCGCCCCTTCACCCCAGGAAGAAAAGACCTACCCACGACAAAGAAGTAAATCTGGGAGTAGACCCGATGGACGTGAGAGAAAAAAAAAAACTTCTTATCCCTCAGATACATAAATCTCTACATCCCATTTGTTCCATAAAGTCTAATGTCACCTTCACTACTCCTGAAGTACTCAGAGACTTAGGACTTGATCTATCCAATCGAGGATCCAAAGTGCAATTGAAGTCCCCCCCAGAATTAGTTGATGTGAATCCAGATCTGGAACAAAAGCCAGCACCTTATTTATAAATTCCTCCTTTGGAAGAAGGCAATGTCGGCCCTCAGGCTTTTCAGGTAGTTGAAGACTCTGGATCTTTTCAGTTAAGTCCCCTGACTGAGAGAGAAAAGGAGGGATGTCAGCCTTATTCACCCTGTGGATATGTCCCTGCTGTCGGCATGTGTGACCTGTTGTGACCAGCATTCTACCGCGCCCACACCCTCGCACCCAGCCCAGTCCCCCCAAGTCCCACCCCCCCCCCCAAACCACCGGCCAGTCTATATCTCCTGCACATCCCACCCTCTACACACCTATGGGCTTCCCCTCCCCTCCCTTCTGGTCTTCCTCCTCATCTTCCCCCGTCTAGCATTGTGCACCTCCTCCTTCTGCCAGGCGCTCCCTCCTATCTAGTGTCGGGCTGCGGCACCCCCTCTCCGCTTACTTCCCTGCACTAGCATATTCGCCAACATGGTGGCACCCCCCCCCGGGAGAGGCTCCTCAATTCCCCACTCATTCTGTCTCTATCCCCCCCAACCTTCCCGGCTTGGTCAAAGTAAATTTATCTCTGACAATTGTCCATTTGTGCCCTTTACTTCTGTGGCGTTCCCAGCACGTTCTTGCGAACAAACTCTTCCATTTCTCCTTGTGTGGTGAAATAATTTTCCTTGTTGTGGTAGGTCACCCACAGTTTGGCCGGGTTTTACATACCGAGTCGTACCTTGCTCTGAAGTAGAACAATTTTAGCCCCAGTAAATTCGGTCCAGCCTTTGACAAGGTCAGCCCCAATGTCCTGGTACACATGAATTGTGTGCCCTTCTCACACGCAGGACTGCGTCTTTTTTGCACCCAGCTCAGGATCTGCTCTTTGTCTTGTAACCAGTGGAGCTTGGCGATGATGGCCCACGGTTGTTATCCTGCCTTGGGCCTCTGCCGGAGTGAGCCATAGCCCTGTCTACTTTGGGGGGTTTGGGGACACTTTCACCACTGACCAGTTAGCTCAGAATCTGGGCGATGTACTCGGTCAGATTCCTGCCCTTGGTGCCCTCAGCAGCCCCATGATTCTGAGGTTTTGCCAGTGCTACCTGTTCTCTTGGTCCTGCAACTTCCCCGTATGTGCTACCTGGGCTGCCACCAACCTTGCCAGCTCTGCCTCCAGTGAGGAGATCCGGTCTCCCTGGTTGTTGGCTGTCCTCTCGAGCTCCCGCACCATTGCCTCCTGTGCCTCCAGTCATTGCTCTGTCTTCTCCAGTGCCTCTTTGAAGAGGGCCAAGGCGTCTGTGACGCCGACTTCACCATTGCCATAATTTCCTTTTTTATGGCGTTACTGTGCTTTAGAAGCTCCTGTATTCGTAGCTCCATCCATTGCCCTGTTGGTGGGTACAGTGGTGTTTGCATCAGCGGTTCCGCTCACACTGCCGTATCTTACTCTTCCTCGCTCCTTGTGCCTGCCGTTTCTTCCTTTCTTTCTTGCCTCTTACTGCTCTTATTCGCTCTCTGGCCCTTTTGTTGATTTGAGGGCATATTTTCGGGTATGTTGTGGTTTTCGGGTTTTTTTTTTGGCTTAGCAATTTGTTTTCGGGCTAAAAGTACTTAATGTGGAGTTTGCACGAGGTGAGCCACCTTTCCTGCGACTGCTCAGCACACCCCCCACCACCGGAAGTCGCCTTGTTGGATATTGCTTTCATGTGGGGACCTTATTCCATTGATTTCCCACCAAACATCAGCCAAAAACTGCAAAAAGGGCCAAAAACAAAGTACCCTGGTGGGAGTCACTACATATGTGACCGCTACTGAAAGTCCAAAGGGGGACCAATATCACATAAAGTGAAGGTCCAGGGTAACGTCGTGAGGAAACACCTTGCCCACCTTAGGAGCAGGGAGTGCACCCCCGAACAAGCCTCATTACCAACCATAGAGGTGGACGCTGCTCAAAACAACTCAAAGCTAACACAGCGCCCGTCTCTCTGGATAACCAGGACATTGACTCCAAGATGGACGAAGAGGAAGCTGGTGCCCGACTGAAGTTGATCTCAAAAGGGAACCGTCGCCACCGAACCTTCAACGCTCTGTCTGGAAGTGAAGTTTTCCAACTCAGTTCATGCATCCAGATCCAGTTCTACCCTTGACCTAACTCAGACCGATTACAAGTGGCGAAAGGGACTTCCGATAACAGGAATACCAAGGGAGAATTGGACTTAAGGGGGGGATGTTATAGAACATAGAACATAGAAAAATACAGCACAGAACAGGCCCTTCGGCCCACGATGTTGTGCCGAACCTTTGTCCTAGATTAATCATAGATTATCATAGAATTCACAGAGCAGAAGGAGGCCATTTGGCCCATCGAGTCTGCAACGGCTCTTGGAAAGAGCACCCTACCCGATGTCAACATCTCCACCCTATCCCCATAACCCAGTAACCCCACCCAACACTAAAGGCAATTTTGGACACGAAGGGCAATTTATCATGGCCAATCCACCTAACCTGCATATCTTTGGACTGTGGGAGGAAACCGGAGCACCCGGAGGAAACCCACGCATACACGGGGAGGATGTGCAGACTCCGCACAGACAGTGACCCAAGCCGGAAGCGAACCTGGGACCCTGGAGCTGTGAAGCAATTGTGCTATCCACAATGCTACCGTGCTGCCCTTAAGAACAAATTAATCTACACTCCATTATTCTACCATAATCCATGTACCTATCCAATAGCCGCTTGAAGGTCCCTAATGTTTCCGACTCAACTACTTCCACAGGCAGTGCATTCCATGCCCCTACTGCTCTCTGGGTAAAGAACCTACCTCTGACATCCCCCCTATTTCTTCCACCATTCACCTTAAATTTATGTCCACTTGTAATTGTTTGTTCCACCCGGGGAAAAAGTCTCTGACTGCCTCCTCTATCTATTCCCCTGACCATCTTATAAACCTCTATCAAGTCCTCCTCATCCTTCTCCGTTCTAATGAGAAAAGGCCTAGCACCCTCGACCTTTCCTCGTAAGACCTACTCTCCATTCCAGGCAACGTCCTGGTAAATCTCCTTTGCACCTTTTCCAAAGCTTCCACATCCTTCCTAAAATGAGGTGACCAGAACTGCACACAGGACTCCAAATAGGCCTTACCAAAGTTTTGTACAGCTGCATCATCACCTCACGGCTCTTAAATTCAATCCCTCTGCTAATGAATGTTAGCACACCATAAGCCTTCTGCACAGCTCTATCCACTTGAGTGGCTCCTCCACATTGCCAAGAACCCTACCATTAACCCCGTATTCAGCATTCATATTTGTCCTTCCAAAATGGACAACCTCACACTTTTGAGGATTAAACTCCATCTGCCACTTCTCAGCCCAGCTCTGCATCCTATCTATGTCTCTTTGCAGCTGACAACAGCCCTCCTCACTATCCACAACTCCACCAATCTTTGTATCATCTGCAAATTTACTGACCCGCCCTTCAACTCCCTCATCCAAGTCATTAATGAAAATCACAAACAGCAGAGGACGCAGAACTGATCCCTGCGGTACGCCACTGGTAACTGGGCTCCAGGCTGAATATTTGCTATTCACCACCACTCTCCGACTACTATTGGTTAGTCAGTTCGTGATCCAACTGGCCAGATTTCCCACTATCCCATGCCTCCTTACTTTCTGCATCAGCCTACCATGGGGAACCTTATTAAATGCCTTACTTAAATCCATGTACACTACATCCAATGCTTTATCTTCATCCACATGCTTGGTCACCTCCTCAAAGAATTCAATAAGACTTGTAAGGCAAGACCTACCCCTCATAAATTCGCGCTGACTATCCCTAATCAAGCAGTGTTTTTCGAGATGCTCAGAAATCCTATCCTTCAGTACCCTTTACATTACTTTGCCTACCACCGAAGTAAGAGTAAGTGGCCTGTAATTCCCAGGGTTATCCCTATTCCCTTTTTTGAACAGGGCCACGACATTCGCCACTCTCCAATCCCCTGGTACCACCCCTGTTGACAGTGAGGACGAAAAGATCATTGCCAATGGCTCTGCAATTTCATTTCTTGCTTCCCATAGAATCCTTGGATATATCCCGTCAGGCCTGGGGGACTTGTCTATCCTCAAGTTTTTCAAAATGCCCAACACATCTTCCTTCCTAACAAGTATCTCCTCAAGCTCACCACTCTGTTTCACACTGTCCACTCCAACAATATGGCCCCTCTTGTTTTTAAATTGTGTTTTGAACGAAAACATCCGCCTCTCCTATATTGGCCATAAAGGACACAGGGGATCATCAATACATCTCCAGTGGGTTTCGTGGAATATCAATTCTCCTATTAAGCAGGCGGGAGCTCACCCAATGGGAAGTGAGCAGCGGGAGCTTTAAACCTGTTGTTTGGATTTCTCGTGGCGTAATGTAAGGGGAAGATGCTCAAGAGGTGGCTCCCACTAGAGTATTGTACTTTTTGCCCCTTTTCTTAGTACTACAGTTGTTTTCTTTTGAAAACTCACATAGTTAATGTAACAAGGATTTTGTTTTACTGATATGGCCAAAAAGTCAAGGGAAAGAAGGTGGAAAGCAGAAGCGTGTTGGCGGAGTCTGAGGCCTCTCAGAGTTCATCAGCAGCTAAGATGGCAAAGTTAGTCTTGGTGCTCCTGCCACTCCACTGACGGCCTAGGTACTTTCTTGTACCTTGGCAAAGGAGTTCAAAAGCAGGATGAATTGTTTTGGAGGACCTATGGAAATCAATGGAAGAGGCCTTCATCCCCTTTCGAGGGGTTCTAGATGATACCAATGTAACCATGGAAACCCATGGAGCCACAATAAAAGATATGGATGTGGACCTTTTGAACCACAGTGATCGGTTTGCCTCACTGGAATCGGAGGTATCTTCGGTGGCCGAAGTGAACAAAGCCAAGATGAATGATTTAACAAATAGGTCCAGGAGGCAAAATATTTGAATTGTGGTGCTGCCATAGGGGCTGAAAGGCCCAATTCCCATGGAGTACTTTGCAGATATGTTCGGTAAGATGGTGGGTGAGGGTGGATTCACATCCCCTCCAGAGTTGGATTGAGCCCACCTAACACACAGGCCGAGGCCTCGTCTCGAGGATCCAACAAGTGCAGTGATAATGAAGTTTCACACCTTCAAGGAGAAAGAGGGGGTTCTGAGGTGGGTAAGGAGAACCGCGACTTTAAGTGAGAAGGCCACAACATCATGTTCCATCAAGACATGGGTGCTGAGCTGAAAAAGAAGAGGGCTGCATTTGATAGAGCCAAGGCTGCCCTGTATAAAAGTGGAGCCAGGTTTCGATGTGGTCTACCCTGCTCGGCTTAGGCTAACTTTAGAAATAAAAGACTATTTATTTGGCACGCTGCGAGAGGCGGATGTTTTCGTTCAAAACACAAGTTGGGCTGGTTGTAATTGAGTTTTTGGTTCTGGTGAAGGGCGTGTTGAATTATTGAACTGTTGCATTGTTTTTTTTAAAAATAATTTTTATTGAAGAGATTTTTTACATGAAAATATTTACCCCCCCTAACCATAGACTATTACACAATATTCCCTCTTAACAGATATCCCCCCCCCGCCCGACCCCCCGCGCGCGCTGTCCCTCCCCCCCCTTCCCCCCCCCAAAAAAACAAACAAAGCAACAATTAACATCAAACATGAACTGCGAACAAATTTGTCCGCATTACAACCTTAAATAACCCACCACACCCGTTGTTGCCACCCTTTCCAACTGGATAAAGCTTGCCATGTCATTAATCCAAATTTCCACGCTTGGAGGCCTCGCGTCCTTCCACTGTATCAGTATCCTTCTTCGCGCAACTAGGGACGCAAAGGCCAGTATTCCGGCCTCTCTCGCCTCCTGTACCCCCGGCTCCACCCCAACCCCAAAGATCGCTAGTCCCCATCCTGGTTTGACCCTGGATCCCACCACCCTCGACACCGTCCTTGCCACCCCCTTCCAGAACTCCTCCAGTGCCGGACATGCCCAAAACATATGGACATGGTTCGCTGGACTTCCCGAACACCTGACACATCTGTCCTCACCCCCAAAGAACCGACTCATCCTTGTCCCCGTCATATGGGCTCTATGTAGCACCTTAAATTGAATGAGGCTAAGCCTCGCACACGAGGAGGAGGAATTAACCCTCTCCAGGGCATCAGCCCATGTCCCATCCTCTATCTGCTCTCCCAGCTCCCCCTCCCACTTGGCTTTCAGCTCCTCTACTGATGCCTCCTCAGCCTCCTGCATTACTTTGTATATGTCCGATATCCTCCCCCCTCCGACCCAGACCCCCGAGAGCACTCTATCGCTCGCCCCCCAGCTGGGGAGCAAGGGGAACCCTTCCACCTGGCGGCTAGCAAATGCCTTCACCTGCAAATGTCGAAACACGTTTCCCGGGGGGAGCCCGAATTTCTCCTCCAGCTCTCTCAGGCTCGCAAACCTCCCATCTACAAACAGATCCTTCAGCTGCCTGATGCCCACCCTGTGCCAGCTCTGAAATCCCCCGTCCATGTTCCCCGGGATGAATCTATGGTTCCCTCTTAACGGTGCCTCCATCAGACCTCCCACTTCCCCCCTGTGTCGCCTCCACTGCCCCCAGATCTTGAGGGTGGCCGCCACCACCGGGCTCGTGGTGTACCTCGTGGGAGGGAGCGGCCATGGCGCCGTTACTAGGGCCCCCAGGCTTATGTTGCCACAGGACGCCCTCTCCATTCGTTTCCAAGCTGCCCCCTCCCCTTCCATCATCCACTTGCGCACCATCGACACATTAGCCGCCCAGTAATACCCCAAAAGGTTGGGTAATGCCAGCCCTCCACTCTCCCTACTCCGCTCCAAGAAGACCCTCCTCACCCTTGGGGTGCCATGCGCCCACACGTAGCTCATGATGCTGCTCGTCACCTTTTTGAAGAAGGCCCTAGGGAGGAAGATGGGTAAGCACTGAAATAAAAACAAAAACCTTGGGAGGACCGTCATTTTAACGGACTGCACTCTGCCCGCCAGCGACAGCGGCACCATGTCCCACCTTTTAAATTCCTCCTCCATCTGTTCCACTAGCTAGAGAGTTCAACTTGTGGAGAGTCCCCCAGTTCCTTGCCACCTGCACCCCTAAATATCTAAACTCTTTCCTGCTCTCTTCAACGGGAGTCTCCCGATTCCCTCTTCCTGGTCCCCTGGGTGTATCACAAATACCTCACTCTTACCCAAGTTTAGCTTGTACCCCGAAAAGGCCCCGAATTCTGCTAGCAGTTCCATCACCTCCGGCATTCCCCCTTCTGGGTCTGCCACGTATAGCAGCAGGTCGTCCGCGTATAGCGATACCCGGTGCTCCTCCCCGCCCCTTGTCAGCCCTCTCCACCCCCCTGAGCCCCTCAGTGCCATCGCCAACGGTTCAATTGCCAGTGCGAAGAGCAGGGGGGACAAGGGGCACCCCTGTCTGGTCCCCCGGTGGAGCCCAAAATACTCCGATCTCCTACCATTCGTCACTACACTTGCCGTCGGGGCCGAATAGAGCAGCTTCACCCATTTAATAAATCCCTCCCCAAATCCAAACCGTTCCAGCGTCTCCCACAGGTACTTCCACTCCACCCTATCAAATGCTTTCTCCGCGTCCAATGCCACCACTATCTCCGCCTCCCCCTCCACTGCCGGCATCATGATGACGTTTAGCAGTCTCCGCACGTTCGTATTAAGCTGCCGCCCTTTCACAAAACCCGTCTGGTCCTCGTGTATCACCCCTGGCACACAATCCTCTATCCTGGAAGCCAGGATCTTTGCCAGCAGCTTGGCGTCCACATTCAGGAGCGAGATAGGCCTATATGACCCACACTGCGCGGGGTCCTTGTCCCGCTTCAAGATCAGAGAGATCAGTGCCTGCGACATTGTCGGGGGCAGAGCCCCCCCCTCCCATGCCTCGTTGAAGGCTCGCACCAGCACAGGGCCCACCAGATCCGCATATTTTTTGTAAAATTCCACCGGGAACCCGTCTGGCCCCGGCGCCTTCCCCGACTGCATATGCCCAATCCCCTTGACTAGCTCCTCTAACCCTATCTGCGCCCCCAGCCCCTCTACCAGCTCCTCTTGGACCTTGGGGAACCTCAGTTTGTTCAAGAAGCCCTCCATCCCCCCTCCCCTCGTCGGCGGCTCTGACCAATACAGCTCCTTATAGAAGTCTCTGAAAACCCCATTTACTTCTGGCCCCTTCTGCACTATGTTCCCACCCCTCTCCCTCACTCCCCCATTTCTCTAGCCGCATCCCGCTTGCGGAGCTGATGCGCCAGCATCCTACTCGCCTTCTCCCCATACTCATAAATCGCGCCCTGCGCCCTTCTCCACTGTGTCTCCGCCTTTCTGGTGGTCAACAGGTCAAACTTAGCCTGCAAACTACGCCGTTCCCCCAGCAGCCCCTCCTCTGGTGCCTCCGCATATTTCCTATCCACGTCCAGAAGCTCCCCCACCAGCCTCTCCCTCTCCTGTCTCTCCCTCCTTTCCCTATGTGCCCGTATGGAGATCAGCTCCCCCCGGATCACCGCCTTCAGGGCCTCCCATACCATCCCCACCTGCACCGCCCCCGTGTCATTAATGTCCAGATATCTCTCAATGCTCTTCCGGACCCTCTTATACACCTCCTCATCCGCCAGCAACCCCACATCCAGACGCCACAGCGGACGCTGGTCTCGCGCCTCTCCCATTTCCAAATCTACCCAGTGTGGCGCGTGGTCTGAGACCGCTATGGCCGAGTACTCCACTTCCCGTACTTTCGGGATCAGTCCCCTGCTTAATACAAAAAAGTCAATTCTAGAATAGACTCTGTGGACATGGGAGAAAAAGGAATACTCCCTCGCCCTCGGCCTCCCAAACCTCCAGGGGTCCACCCCTCCCATCTGCTCCATAAACCCCTTTAACACTTCTGCCGCTGCCGGCCTCCTACTCGTCCTTGAACTCGATCTGTCCAACACGGGGTCCAGCACTGTGTTGAAGTCCCCCCCCATGATCAGGCCCCCTGCCTCCAGGTCCGGAATGAGGCCCAGTAGGCGCCTCATGAAGCCAGCGTCGTCCCAGTTCGGGGCATACACGTTAACCATCACCACTTTCTCCCCCTGCAGCCTACCCTTCACCATGACATATCTACCCTCTTTATCCGCCACCACCTCCGCCGCCACGAACGACACCCTCTTCCCTACCAGGATCGCCACCCCTCGGTTCTTTACGTCCAGTCCTGAGTGGAACACTTGTCCCACCCACCCCCTTCTCAGGCGGACCTGGTCCGCCACCTTCAAATGGGTCTCTTGTAGCATTGCTACATCCGCCTTCAGCCCCTTCAAATGCGAGATTACTCTCGTTCTCTTGACCGGCCCATTCAGCCCCCTCACATTCCAAGTGATCAGCCGGGTCGAAGGGCAGCCCGCCCCTTTCCCCCGCCGACTAGCCATATCCTGTCACCTGCTCGGCCCGAGTTAGCCCTCCCTTTCTGACCCGCTCCCCATGGCGATGGCGCCCCCCCCCCCCCCACCCCTCCAGTCCTCAACTTCTCCTCCCTGGCCTTTTCAGCAGCAACCCGGTGGCCCCCCCCTTCCCCCCTCCCCCTCCCCCCCCCACCCCCCTCCCCCCCAGGCTAGGACCCTTCCTAGCCGCGACGCACCCTCCATAGTACTTCCGTGAGTCAGCTGGTTTACGCTGACCCGGCTGCCCCTGCCCACACTCCGGCTCCTCCCGGCATGGGGGGACGTCCCCCCCCCCTTACCACCCCTCCTTGACCCCGCTCCAGCGCGGGAAAGGGAGCCATTGCTGACCACGCCCCTTACTCCCACCCCCCTCCCTCCTCTGCCCCGTGCGCGGGAAACCAGAGGAAAGCCCGCGCTTTCGCCCTGCCCCTCCCCGCCCCTCCATCTTCAGTTCCACCCCCGTCCCCGATCTCCCACCGATAAATACAAAACAACCAAAAACCCCACAAGAAACACATACCCCCGGCACTCCCCCCCCACCCCGCCCTCCCACCATAACATTATAAATAACAGGAAAAAGAGAGAAAAAACTGGTATAGAGAACAAAAAGGGTCCAAAAATACGGCCAAGTGAAAATCCAACCAACAGAAAGCCACGTGTCCAGCTTAAAGTACCAGAGCGGCAACGACCGCCAAGTATCCCCTGGTTCTAGTTCGAGTCCAGCTTTTCTTCCTGGACAAAGGCCCACTCCTCCTCCGGGGACTCGAAATAGTGGTGCTGGTCCTTGTAGGTCACCCACAAGCGCGCTGGCTGCAGCATCCCGAATCTAATTCTCTTGGCATGCAGCACCGCCTTCGTCCGGTTGAACCGGGCCCGCCGCTTTGCCACCTCCGCACTCCAGTCCTGAAAGATCCTCACCGTCGAGTTCTCCCATTTGCTGCTCCTCTCTCTCTTGGCCCACCTCAGCACCCTCTCCCGGTCACTGAATCGCTGGAACCGAACCAGCACCGCCCTCGGGGGATCGTTTGCTCTTGGCTTCCTGGCCATTACTCTGTAGGCCTCCTCCAATTCCAGGGGCGAAGGGACGGCCCCTGCCCCCATCAGTGAGCCCAGCATTTCTGCCACATACCCCTGGAGGTCCGACCCCTCCAGCCCTTCTGCCAGGCCCAGGATCCTCAGGTTTTTCCGCCTCATGCGGGTATCCATCTCCTCCAATCGGTTTTGCCATCTCAGGTGGAGTGCCTCGTGCACCTCCACCTTTCCCACGAGGACCGTGGCCTCCTCCTCCCTCACAGTCATCTCCTGCTGCAGCTCCCGAATTGACGCCTCTTGGGTCGCCTGTGCCCCCATCAGCCTGGTGGTCGTCGCGTTCATCGACTCCAGCAGCTCCACTTTCAGCTCCGTGAAGAAGCGCAGGAGAGCGGCCTGCTGCTCCGCCGCCCATGTCCTCCAGTCCTCGGGTGCGCCGCCGGCCGCCATTTTGGATTTCTTCCCCCGCTTTTTTCGGGGAGCTGCTGCCGCTTTTTTTCCTGCCCCACTTCGGGTGACGACCATAAATTTGACGGGGTTCTCCTCTGGGAACCTTCCCCCACCGGGAATTGCCGTTCCAGCGCCGTTAGGGGCCCTCCAATCGGCCCGAAAACACCTTCCTAACAGGAGCAGCCAAACGTGCGACTTAGCTGGTCATAGCCGCAACCGGAAGTCGAACTGTTGCATTGTTGGGGTTTCATGGTTGTTCTTGTATTTTCTTGTTCTAGTTGGGGTTGAATTTTTATGATTTTTGCTTAGATTTGGGGTTTAGATCTGTGCGGGGTTCTGTTTGTTATAATATATAAATATATATTGAAGAGGAACTTCTTCGACTAAAGGGTTGTGAATCGGTGGAATTCTCTGCCCAGTAAAGCAGTTGCGACTACCTCGTTAAATGTTTTTAAGGCAAAGATATATTTTTGAACAGTAAAGAAATTAAGGGTCATGGTGAGCGGGCGAGTAAGTGGAGCTGAGTCCACAAAAAGATCAGCCATGATCTTATTGAGTGGCAGAAACCCCAATTCTTTTGGCCACCTGGATGGTTAAGTCATTGAATAGCTCAGTGAAAGGATCGAGGGTATTTGCTCATCTCAAGAGACTAAACACTGATGTAGTATTTTTGCAAGAGACAAGGGTCAGAGATCAAACCAGGCTGCAAACGAAGTGAGTAGGACAAGTTTTAATTTTGGTTTTGATGGTAAGGCCAGGGGCAATGATTCTAATTAATAAAAGGGTTCAGGTCTCTGCCTCCAATATTTTGATTGACCCTAACGGCAGACACATTACTGTCTGTGGTTCTCTGTTGATTATGGTTTATGTTTATGCCCCAAGCTGGGACGATATGAATTTTATTAATAACTTGCTGGCCTCCCCCCCCAATTTGGACTTGCATCAGCTCATTTTGGATGGGGACCTGAACTGTATCTTGGACCCTATGTTGAATCATTCCGAGCCAAAATCTCATCCTCCATCTGGGGTAGCCAGGGCTTTGCTATCTTTCATGGTACAAATTGGCAGGGGTTGGTCCTTGGCACTTCTTGCACCCAGGTGTTAAAGGTTTTTTTGTTTTTTTCGCATGTTTATCAGGTATATTTGTGAATTGTTTGTTTTTGTGGTAGATAGGTCTCTCCTCCCTTCAATGGTGGTGGCTGACTACTCAGCGATAGTTATTTTGGACCATGTCCTCCACTTTGTGGACTTGATGTTGGAGTCTGGCCCCACCCAATGTCCGCCATGGGGGTTAGACACAACACTCTTAGCGGATAGGAAATTTTGTGAGCACATGTCTACTACTATAGAGGACTATGTACAATTTAACAAAACCGAGTCAATCTCACCTTTCACGTTGTGGGAGGCCATTAAGGTGGTCCTCACGGGAGAAGTGATCTCCTTTAAAGTGCATTTGGTGAGGACAGCGAGGGTGGAACAGCAGAGCCTGGTGGACTCCATTCTTGAGTTGGACCACCAGTACTCACT
This sequence comes from Scyliorhinus canicula, assembly GCF_902713615.1. Taxonomy (NCBI): domain Eukaryota; kingdom Metazoa; phylum Chordata; class Chondrichthyes; order Carcharhiniformes; family Scyliorhinidae; genus Scyliorhinus; species Scyliorhinus canicula. The sequence goes on from NC_052157.1 coordinate 60,910,032, forward strand.
TGACCCTACCCTGGAGTTGCTGGCAAGTAGGAAGAAGCTGCAGACGCAGTTTGAACTATTGTCGACTGGCAGGGCAGTGAGCCAGGTGTGATGCACACAAGGCATGTTGTACAATTACAGGGAGAAAGCCAGTCGCCTTTCAGCTGATCAGCTTAAACGGCAGGCGGCCTTCTGGTTGATCACACAGATACGCAATTCGAGCGGTAACCCCGTTTACGCTCTTCCTCGGGATAATGCAGATTTTGAATCATTCTATTGCGACCTTTTCTGAATGGAAGGCTGTGACTAGCGGTGTTTCACAGGGATCAGTTCTGGGACCTTTGTTGTTCGTGATGTATATAAATGATTTGGATGGAAATGTGGCTGGTCTAATTAGTGAATTTGCAGACAACACAAAAATTGTTGGAGTTGCGGATAGTGAAGAGGATTGTCAGAGGACACAGCAGGATTGTAAACAGTTTGGAGTCTTGGGTGGAGAAATGGCAGATGGAGTTTAATCCGGACAAGTGTGAGATAATGCACTTTGGAAGGTCCAATGCATGTAGGAATTACCCAATAAATGGTAAAACTCTTGCGAGTACTGACAGGCAGAGAGATCTGGACGTGTATATCCACCGATCACTGGAAGTGGCAACACATGTGGATAGGTGGTCAAGAAGGCATACGGCGAATTCCAGTGGTGGCCATGGAGTGAGTGGTGGCATATTTGTCAGCTCCCACTCATGGTGGTCTTTTTGTGGCCTTTATGCCAGTTTGTCGCAGGAATTTTGTAGGAAAAAGGTGCAGATGTGAGAGCAGAAGAGAGTGATCCATAGTTCATGGAGCTGCGGACCAGAACTGCTCGGAAAAAAGTTAGTTGAGGCAAGTGAGGAGAAGACAACGCACGCGAAGATGGCAGACGGGCAGGGTCTGGCCCTGCGGCCCAGTGCTCGATGGACCAGTTGGTGAGCTTCCTGAATGAGAGGTTCACCCAACAGCAAGAAGGAAAGTTCGGAGGACCTGGCCCGGGCGGTGGACTCGATCAAGGCGGTGATTGACCGCATGGAAATGAGACTGGCAGCCCAGGGACAGGCGATCCAGAGGTTGGAGGAGCTGGCGAGGGAACAGGAGGAACAGTCCACCTCAATGGCAGCAGAGATTGGGCTGGTGCGTGACCAGCAGAAGTGACTGCTGGAGAAAGTGGAGGAGCTGGAGAACTGTTCTCGGAGGCAGAATATCCGGATTGTGGGTCTGCCTGAGGGAATCGAAGGATCGGATGTGGATGCATATGTTGGGAAGGTGATGGAGAAGCTGCTTGGGGAAGGTGCATTTGACCGGCCGTTGGAAGTGGATCGGACCCACAGGGCACTGATGCGCAAACCCCAGGGGGGTGAGCAGCCGAGGGTGATGGTGGTACAATTGCATCGGCTCCTGGACAAGGATCATATCATGAGGTGGGCCAGGCAGATGAGGCGATGCACTTGGGAAGGCGTCGAGATTCAGGTGTACCAGGACCTGGGGGGCAGAGCTTGCTAAGAGGAGATTGAGCTATAATAAGGTCATGTCCGCCCTGAATAAGAAGGGTGTTAAGTGTACCCGGCTCGCCTATGGGTGGCCTATCGGCGACGGGAGCTGTACTTTGGCTTGGTGGAGGAGGCAGCGCACTTCATGAAGGAGAATGGACTGGCAGGGGAAGGAGGACCTTGAAGTTTGATTGAGGAGAACTAAACTATGTTGTGTTTGGGGTTAGGTCAGTTTACAGTGCTTTAGGTAAGGAATGAGGGGTCGGTCTCTGTGTTCGGACCTTGGGAGGGATTGTTTGTATGTTTTTACTTCTTGCCTTGTTTTGAGTGTTTGCACTAAGCGCAGGGGAGGGTAATCATGGCTAGGCACCATGGGCGGGGGCTGCCAGGCTAGCTGGGCTGGCTAGTTCATGGAAGCAAAGTGGGGGCTGAGCTGAAGATTGATGTGGGGGGGATGGGAGGAGGAATGGGAGTGGGTGGGTTGGGCGGGGGAGGACAGGATTATACTGCTGACAGGTAGGGGACTTTCAAAGTGGAGGAGGAGGGGGGTTGATGACAGTAGCTGCCCGAGGGTGGGGCGTGGAGGTCCGGGACATGGGCCGCATTGGTTTATCGGCAGGTGAGGGGGTGGCGTGCCCTCTGACCAGGCTGGTCACGTGGAACGTTCGAGGACTGAATGGGCCAGTCAAAAGGACCCGTGTGTTTGCGCACTTGAGGCAACTTAAGGCGGATGTGGCTATGTTGTATGAGACGCATTTGAAGATGGGGGAGTCAGATTAGGTTAAGCAAGGGATGGGTTGGACAGGTGTTCCATTCGGAGTTAGACTTTAAAATGAGGGGGATGGCGATCATGGTTAATAAGCAGGTAGCATTCGAGGTGGGGAATATAGAGTGGACCCGGGGGTTAGCTATGTTATGGTTAGTGGGAAGCTGGAGGGAGTGGCCGTGACATTAGTAAATATATATGCCCAAACTGGGATGACATTGAGTTTGTGAGATTGGTACTGGGGAATATCCCGGACCAAGATTCACATCGATTGATTATGGGGGAAGATTTCAATATGGTCCTGGATCCAAGGCTGGACCGGTCGAGTCCTAGGTCTGGGAAGGTATAAACTATGGCGAAGGAGGTCCGGCGGTTCATGGAACGCATGGGAGGGTTGATCCATGGAGATTTGGGAAACCAAGGAGTAAGGAAGTTTCGTTCTACTCCCATGTGTATAAGGTGTATTCCCGGATAGACGTTTTTGTTATGGATACGACGCTGCTACCCAAAGTAGTAGATGTTGAATATTCAGCAATAGTGGTGTCAGATCACGCCCCGCACTGGGTGCAAGTTAGCAAAGGAAAGGCCCAGTGCCTGCAATGGAGGTTGGATAAGCCGCTGTTAGCGGAGGAGGAGGCGTGTGAACAGGTGAGGGAGGCCATTCGGGGATATATAAGGATCAATAACATGGATGAGGTTTCAGCGGGGGTGGTTTGGGAGGCACTGAAGGTGGTTATCAGGGGGCAATTCATCTAAATTCGGGCCCATAATGAGAAAGCTGAGCAGACCGAGTTGAACAGATTGGTAGGCAAAATTTTACAGGTGGACAGGAGATACGCGGAGTCTCCAGGTGACAGGCTTTTGAAGGAGCGTCAGAGATTGCAGCTGGAATTTGGGCTCCTGCCACAGGTAAGGCAGAGGGATAGCTGAGGAGGGTAAAGGGGGCGGTGTATGAATATTGGAAAAAACCAGCAGGATGCTGACACAGCAGCTGAGGAAACAAGAGACAGCGAGACAGATTGGGAAAGTGAGGGATATGGAGGGGGAAGATGATTCTCGATCCGGCAGGAGTGAATGATGTCTTTCCGGAGTTTTATAGTAAATTGTTTAATTCGGAACTCCCCGTCGGAGCGGAGGGAATGAAGTGATTTCTGGGGGGTGGGGCTGGAGTTCCCGAGGATAAATGAGGAGTTGGTGGAGGGTTTGGGAGCCCCAATTGGGCTTGGGGAGGTTATAGACGAGTTGGGGGCGATGTAATTGGATAAGCCCCAGGATCAGACAGATACCTGGTGAGTTCTATAAAAAGTTTTCCAGGCTGTTTGGACCGCTCCTGGTAAAGACTTTTAATCAGTCAAAGGAGATGGGAGTGCTCCCCCAACATTATCGCAGCATCGGTTTGTCTTATTTTGAAGCGGGGTAAGGATCCGGAGAGCTGTGGATCAGATAGGTCAATCTCCCTGCTAAATGTGGATGCAAAATTGCTGGCAAAGGCCTTGGCCACACGTATAGAGGATTATGTTCCGAGGGTAATAGGGGAAGACCAGACTGGATTTGTTAGGGGGCGACTCCTGATGTCCAACATTAGGCGGTTCTTCAATATAATAATGATGCCTGCGGAGGGAGTGGCGTCGAGGTGGTGGTGGCCATGGATGCAGAAAAGGCCTTTGATCGAGTGGAGTAGAAGTACTTGTGGGATGTCCTGGAAAGGTTTGGGTTTGGGCAGAGATTTGTGGATTGGGTCCGGTTGCTATCAGGCACCGGTGGTGAATGTAAGGACCGGGTTCAATCAGAATATTTTAGTCTATGTTGGGGGACGAGACAGGGATGTCCACTCTTCCCATTACTGTTTGCCCTGACCACAGAGCTTTTTGGCAATGGCACTGCACCGCACATTTGGCGGGGGATAGTGAGGGGGGGGGGGGGTGGAACTTAGGGTCCTGCTCTATGCGAACGATTTGCTCCTTTATACAAAAGACCTGTTGAGGGGAATTGCAGGAATTATGGGGATACTGAGGAATTTGGCCGGTTCTCAAATTACAAACTGAACATGGGCAAGAGTGAGGTTTTTGCGATCCAGGCAAGGGGGCAGGAGAGGAGACTGAGGGAGATGCCATTTAAAGTGGTGGGAGGGAGTTTTAGGTACCAGGAGATTCAAGTGGCAAGGAACTGAGGTCAGCTTCATAAACTAAATTTGGGCAGGTTGATTGAGCAAATGAAAGGGGACTGCCGTAGGTGGGATGTGCTCCCGCTGTCACTGCGGGGACGATAGACTGTGAAAATGACAGTCCTTCGAGATTGCTGTTCGTCTTTCAGTATCTTCCAATCTTCATCCTTGAGGCATTTTTTAGGAAGATAAATGCGGCGATCTCGGGTTTTATATGAGCCGGGAAAGCCCCGAGGGTGAAGAAGGTCCTTCTTGAGCAGGGGCGCGGGGAGGGGGGGCTTGGCCCTTCCGAACTTTATTAATTACTATTAGGCAGCTAATATATAGATGGTTAGGAAATGGGTAGTGGGGAAGGGGTCAGTGTGGGAGCGAGTGGAGGCGGGCGGCATCTTGCAAGGGCACGAGTCTGAAGGCTTTGTTAACGGCGCCTCTGCCATTCTCGCCGGCTCCGTACACCACAAGCCCAGTGGTAGTGGCAGCCCTGAGAGTGTGGGGACAATGGAGGCAGCACATGAGACTGGAAGGGGCGTCGGTGTGGTCACCGATCTGTGATAATCACTGGTTCACTGCGGGTGGGCTGGACGAGGGCTTCAGAAGGTGGCAGCGGGCAGGGATTAAAAAATTTGGGGATCTCTTCATTGAGGAGGAGTTCCCAAGCCTGGAGGAGCTAGCGGAGGAATTTGAGTTGCCTGGTGGGAACGGGATTTTGACACCAGCAGGTACGGGATTTTGTTCGGACGCAGGTCCCGAGCTTCCCACACCTCCCACTGAGGAACTACAGGATAAGGTGATGTCAAAAACAGGGGTTTGGGAGGGGAGGATCTTCGAAATATACGAGGAACTGATGGAGTGGAAAGGTGTTCCAATTGGGCAGGTGAAGAGGAAGTGGGAGGAAGAGCTGGGAGGGGAGTTGGAAGTCAGGTTATGGGAGGTGGCCCTGAGCCGAGTTAATACATCTTCATCGTGTGCCAAGCTTAGCCTGATCCAGTTCAAGGTGGTCCACAGGGCTCATATGACTTTGGCCCGGATGAATAGGTTTTTTGAGCAGGTGGAGGACAGATGTGGGCAGAGTGGGGGAAGTCCTGCGAACCATGTACATATATTTTGGGCGTATCCGAAGCTGAGGGATTTTGGCAGGGATTCTCAGATGTCATGTCAGAGGTCCTAGAAGGGAGGATGACTCCGAGTCCAGAGGTGGCAATATTTGGAGTGTCAGACGATCCGGGAGTCCAGAAGAGGAGAGTGGCTGACGGTTTGGCCTATGCCTCCCTGGGGGCCTGGAGACGGATTTTGCTGGGATGGAGGGACTCGGAGCCTCCAAAGTCCGGGGTTTGGGCTAGTGACATGGCAGGGTTTCTCAGGCTAGAGAAGATTAAGTTCGCCTTGGGGTTCATTACTGGGGTTCGCTCGAAGATGGCAGCTATTCATCGATTGCTTCAAGGAGAATTACCGTCAGCAGGGCGGCGGTGGGGAGGCATGGAAGTGACGAATAAGGGCAGGGAATCTAATATATGGGTAGTTAGGGTTTTGGGCTGCGGGGAGTTGGGTATGTTATTGTGGGTTTTTTGTGTGTGTTGGATCTCCCTGTAATATAAAATGTTAAAATTATAAATACCTCAATAAAATATTTTTTGTAAAAACAGAAGACATACGGCATGCTGGCCTTCATCGGTCAGGGCATTGAATATAAAAATTGGCAAGTCATGTTGCAGCTATGCAGGACCTTAGTTAGGCCTCATTTGGAATATTGTGTACAATTCTGGTCACCACACTACCAGAAGGATGTGGATGCGTTGGAGAGGGTACAGAAACAGTTTACTAGGATGTTGCCTAGTATAGAGGCATTAGCTATGAGGAGAGATTTGATAAACTCGGTCTGTTCTCACTGAATTGACGGAGGTTGAGAGGCAACCTGATAGAGGTGTACAAGGTATGATAGCGGCCTTTAAGGGACATCTTGACAAATATATGAATAGGGTGGGAATGGAAGGGTACGGATTCCTAGGTGCAGACGGTTTTCGTTTAGGCAGGTACCATAGTTGGCGCAGGCTTGGATGGCCGAATGGCCTGTTCCTGTGCTGTATTCTTCTTTGTTCTTTATAGATCAGAATCTCCGGCGAATGGATTGGTCATGGCTGATTTTTTGGACAGCCTATCCATCTCAATTATGGAAGTGGAGAGGGGCAATGAGTTGGAATCCCTGTTAAACCTTGAGGAAATTTTTTAATTCATTGGTATAATGCGACTGACAAAGCCTCTGGTCCGACAGCTTTTCAATTGAATTCTGTAAGAGGTTCTCCAAGCAGCTGGTGCTGGGAATGTTACCTTCTTGTCTCACCAAGACTAGCTTTTGTTATCTGAGGTCTAAGTGGCTCACAACTTGGCCTTGCTTCATAAAGTAAATTACATTACTCTGGTGGACAATATCAAAACAGACTTGCAGAGGTGGGATAACTTCCCTCTATCCTTTGCAGGTAGACTTCAAACTACTAAAATGAACCTGCTTCCGACATTTTTATTTCTCTTTCAGTGTCTCCCCATTTTTCTCCCCAAGTCCTTTTTTTTTTGCTGAAGTCAACAAATTGATGTCCTTATTTTTGGGCAGATAAGACTCCCTGAATCCATGGGGTTTTACTCCAAAGAGACAGACAGGTGGGCTTGGCTATTGGCTATTCAGAAGGTATTGTTGTGGCTTAGCGATCCCGGCTCCACATGGGGCCAAATGGAAATGAGCCACTGCATTGTTTCTAGTCTTCATGCAATAGTTACTGCACTCTTGCCCTTTTTCGCCATTGAGATTTTCCTCGAATCCAGAGGTGGTCTCTGCCCTGAGGGTTTGGAATGCATTCAGGCAACATTTCATACACAGCTCTCTGTCTTCGCTCGCCCCTATCTGGAATAACCACCTTTTCCGCCCAGCTGTTTTGGACTTGATGTTTAAGTTCTAGAGGAGGGACTTCCGGTGGTGCGATGACGTAGGAAGCCACACATTTGGGAGCTCCCGTTTTAAACGGACTTTTCGGCTCTTTTTAGAGCCCAAAACGGAAATTTTTTCGACGTCTCCCGGTGGGGGAAGGTGTGCTGAACGACTTTCCCCACAGTCCATGACTCGAACTCGGAGTGGAAAGGGGGGAAAAATGGCAGCAGCTCCCCAGAAAAAATGGGGGAAGGAATCCAAGATGGCAGCCGGAGCAGCTCCAGAGGAGTGGAGGCTGTGGGCCCAGGAGCAACAAGCTGCTCTTCTGCGCTGCTTCACAGACTTCAAGGCTGAGGTACTGAGCTCTCTGCAGGAAACAAACAGAAGGCTGTCGGAGATTCAGACCACCCAGGGTGCTGCCATCAAGGAGTTGCAGACGCAGGCCACTGAACGAGAGGAGGAGGCCGTGGTCCTTGTGAGTAAGGTGGAGGGGCACGAGGCACTCCACAAGAAGTGGCAGGAACGCTTCGAGGAGCTTGATCACCGCATGAGGCGGAAAAACCTGCGGATCTTGGGCCTTGCGGAGGGGCTGGAGGGGTCGGACATGACAACCTACGTGGCTACGATGCTGAACTCGCTAGTGGGGGCCGGGTCTTTCCATCTGCCCTTGGAGCTGGAGGGAGCCCACAGAGTACTGGCCAGGAGGCCTAAGGAGAATGAACCCCCGCGTGCGGTGCTGGTGAGGTTCCACCGGTTCAGTGATCGGGAGTGTGTGCTGCGCTGGGCCAAGAAGGTGAAGAGCAGCAAGTGGGAGAATGGGGTAGTACGGATCTACCAGGATTGGAGTGCGGAGGTGGCTAAGCGGCGGTCCGGATTTAATCGGACGAAAGAGGTGTTTCATAGGCAGTGGCGTGCGGAGGGGGGGGGGGGGAGAGGGGGGGGGGGGCGACAGTGCGTTGGCCCCGGGCATCCATTGGATGGGGGCAAGTGGCGTGCAGAGAATGGATCGTGCCTGCGCACCGCGGTCGGCCGGAGCGCGCCTGCACACCGCGGTCTGCCGGAGCGCGCCTGCGCACCGCGGTCGGCCAGAGCGCGCTCTGCGCACCGCTGGTCGGCCAGAGCGCGCCTGCGCACCGCGGTCGCCGCTGGTGAAGAGGCGGCTTTCCACTCAGCGGCTGGAGCGGGAACAGAAAGGGCGCGTATTCCTCCCGAATCGACGGCAATGCCACCATGGGTTGCGTTTTCTTTATTCTTTATCTTATCTTTTGATCCATTTTAAACTCTTCTCTGCACCCACTCTATAGCTGTCAACTTACTAAACTGTCGTGCCCAGAATTTGACATTTGGCCAGGGCACCCATTTGGGACAGAACCAGTATTTTATAAAGATTCATCATGGCCTCTTAATTTTTGCCCCTCTTACCCTTTATACTTAAAGCCCAGGGTCCTATAAATGGGAGATTCTCAGAGACTTGACTGCAAGCTGCTGGAGCTCGGATCTTGAACAGAGCTTTTATATCTGGATTTGGGGACCCTTATGCACTGGCATAGTGCACAAACAGGCCCCACATGACCAGGGTTTTGTGAAGAAGAAGGGATCTGGAAATGTGTCGAACTGTGAAAATTATATTTGTGGAAATTGGGGAACTAATGCCGTGTTTGATGAGACTTGGTGCTAAAGCTTTAGAGAAATGAAGATGGACTTTGATTTGAAGAAGTTCAACGTTTTGAAGGATATTGTGGCTGAAAATGAATGCGATACGTGCTGAATGGGCTGACTGAGAAATGTGTGAGATATGTCTTTGTATCTGCTATGTGTAATTTATCGGTCATATTATTGCAATTTTCCTGTCAATTCATGTTTAATTTACGTTGATTTTGGTGTGATTGCTAATATAAAAGTGAAGTCTTGTATATTGGTCTTAGTTGGGTTGTTTGTAGTTTGTTTCCACAAGGGTCATAACAGTATTTCCATGACGTTGCTTCTCTTGTCCTTCTCCATGGGGGTTACAGAGGAGGGAGGCACAACTTTCGAGACATAACACAGCTGATGTAAAAAGTGAAGTAGTTCAGGTGTTTTGTGACAGGAGGTATCATTTGGGGAAAAGAACTTAATAAATTTGATTGATTTATATTACAATCGAATAAAGCGTTTATTTCATGTTTCATCTGTGTTTATATATTCAAAATGTTTTCCTTTCTCATAATATTTCTCGATGTGGAGATGCCGGCGTTGGACTGGGGTGAGCACAGTAAGAAGTCTTACAACACCAGATTAAAGTCCAACAGGTTTGATTCAAACACGAGCTTTCGGAGCACAGCTCCTTCCTCAGGTGAAACCTCAGGATTCACCTGAGGAAGGAGCTGCGCTCCGAAAGCTTGTGTTTGAATCAAACCTGTTGGACTTTAATCTGGTGTTGTAAGACTTCTTACTATAATATTTCTCAGTATATTAGGCCTTATACTTGAGTCTTTGGGGCATACAATCAAGATTTGCCCCGGGCATCACCAGACCTCTGCACGCCACTGCCGTGGGAGCAACTCCCTCTCTCACCGCTCCTTCAGGAAAGAAGCTTATTTTGAAGTCCCCATTGGATTTGGCAAGGATTATTTTATATTGATGGCCCTTGGTCTCCCCACTCCACACACACACACACACAGGAGTGGAAACATCTTCCCTAACGAATCCCTTCCATTATTGTAAAGGCAGTCGCCGGTTCAAATCTCAGACTGCCCTTTTCCAGGGAATGACGCTCCAGCTTGGTCCGTCTTTCCCGAGGGTTAGAATCTCTCAGTTCATTTATTATGCTGAGAAATCCTGGGCGCGATTCTCCCGAGTCACGAAGACTCGGGAAGCTGGCGTCAAAAACGGGCGGGTTTGACGCCAGCCTCCGCCCCCCCGATCGGGAACCGATTCAGCTCCCCGGTCGGAGCTAGCATCGCGCGGCCGTGAACTCCGGCATCGCGGACTTAACGAATTTTGTTAAGCCCGCTAGCCAGAGTTAGCGACGGCTGACGCGTCATATGACGTCAGCCGCGCATGCGCGGATTGGACGACTCCAACCCGCGTATGCGCGGATGACATCATCACGCATATGCGTGAAACCCGCGCATGCGCGGGCCGGTATGCCCCTCAGCCGCCCCGCGAATGGATACAGCGGGGCGGCGGAGGGAGAAAGAGTGCGCGGGGTAAGTACCCGCTGCCCGCGATCGGTGGGCACCGATCGCGGGCCCATGGCACCCTTGGCACGGCCGTGGTACAGCCGTGCCAATAGGTGCCATGGTTCCCAAGATCGGGACTTTACGGCCATTTTTACGAACGGTCAGACCAGGTGTGTTTTACGTTCATAAAAACGGCCGTAAAGGCCTTGGAAATTGGCCCATCGGCCAGGGGTGAATCGCTGCTCGCCGTAAAAAAACCGGCGGGCAGCGATTCGTGTCGGGAGGCGGGCGTGGGGGGGAGGGGGGGGAGAATAGCGGGAGGGCGTCGGACCAGCGTGGCCGTAAAAATTTACGCCGCCCGCTATTCTCCGCCCCATCGTGAGTGCGGAGAATCGCGCCCCCTAATTTTAACTTTTAGCGCAGAAATGTTTTAGCGCAGAAATATACAACATTCTTTGAGATGAATATTCAGCCACGCCCACACCCTAGTCAGACCACAATGACTCAACATAACTTGTCCTTTATTGAACCTATCCAAATTATTTTGGAACGTTCTGGAATCCCACTCGCTCACGGAGCAAGCCACACAGCCAGCCATTTCCCAGTTACCGGTTCGGATTAAGTTGGGGACGCACGATGTTCTGGGTGAGTGGTGTTTGAGGGAAATAGATCAAGTGGAACGGGGAGGAGGGATATTATTATTTTAGGGACAGAAGGTGTAATTTTAGAAAGCCCGCACCTTGGGGCGGGCGGGGCATTTTAACTGGAAATTGAAGGGCAATTTTATTTTTGTGGCGGCTGACGAGGTGGCAGTGGAAGTAATCCACATTGGTGAATGTAGTATTAACAGGGAGTTTATCCAACAAGTGGCCGCATGTTTTCACCCAGGTGAGGGTGAAATCCATCCTGTGCATTCGGCTGGGAGTGAATTCCTGACAATAACGGGATTTCAGATTAATTTCTCCCCCCTGAGCGCAGTGATGGACACATTCTGCCACATTTGTTTGTAGATTTTGATCCAGGCAAAAGATAAAGTTCGGAATGTTGCAGCCCGTGCGCCTGTGGGTAACTTATTCGGACCGGCAGTATTATTTCGATTCCCCAGATGAGGCGTAGGCCTTCGTGCGGACGGAGAAACTGGACTTGAACTAGGGGTTGGGGGTTACGGGGTCGGTTGTAATATTTTAGTGCTGGATTCTGCTGTTGTTGTGTTCTCTTTTTTTTTGTACATTTGCAATTTTGATATGGTTATTTACGGGGGTGTTGTTCTGCTATGTTTTTTTTGCTGTGGGGCATTGTTTGAGTTTTGTATCTTGCGGGGAGGGTCGGGGGGGTTTATTGTATTCTATGTCGGGTTGGGGGTATGGAGTGGGGCTGGTATTTGGGAGCTGCGTCAGAAGGGTGTGGTGGGGCAGTGCGAAAGCGCGGGCTTTCCTCTGGTTTCCCGCGCTGGGGGGGGCGGAGATGGTGACGGGGGAGGCGGGGCCTTAACTGGTTCTTCCCCGCGCTGGAGCGGTGCCTGGAGGAGGGATAGATTGGGGGATGATCCCACTTTGGGAGGGGTCGGGTTATTGGCGGGAGTTTCCGGGGTCAGCAGAAGTTAGCTGACCCACGGAAGTACAATGGAGGATGGTTCGTGGCTGGGAGGGTTCCTAGCCTGGGGGGGGGGAAGAAAGGGGGGGAAAGGGGAATACCGGGTTGCTGCTGGTAGGGTCAAGAAGGAGCTGGTGGGGGCTGGGGGGACAGAGGTGAGGTGTTGTCGCTGTGGGGACTGGGTCGGGCAGTCGACGGGCTATGGCTAGTCGACGGGGGAGGGGGGGGCGGGACGCCCTCTGATCCGGTTTGGTCACCTGGAATGCGAGAGGGCTGAATGGGCCGGTGAAGCGGTCGAGGGTACTGGCTCATCTGAAGGGGCTAAAGGCAGATGTGGCAATGCTTCAGGAGACCCACCTGAAGGTGGCGGACCAGGTCCGTCTGAGGAAGGGATGGGTGGGGCAGGTTTTCCACTCTGGGTTGGATGTGAAGAACCAGGGAGTGGCGATTCTGGTGGGGAAAAATGTGTTGTTTGAGGCATCGGAGGTGGTGGCGGATAAGGGGGGTAGGTATGTTATGGTTAGGGGCAGGCTACAAGGAGAGAAGGTGGTACTGTCTAGTGTGTATGCCCCAAATTGGGACGATGCGCGCTTTATGAAGCGTATGTTGGGACGGGTCCCGGATCTGGAGGCGGGAGGTCTGATCATGGGGGGGGGGACTTTAATACGGTGTTGGATCCTTCACTGGATCGGTCCAGCTCTAGGACGGGTAGGAGGCCGGCGGTGGCCAAGTTACTGAGAGGGTTTATGGACCAGATCGGTGGGGTGGATCCATGGAGGTTTGTGAGGCCGAGGGCAAGCAAGTACTCTTTCTTCTCCCACGTACATAGGGTCTACTCTCGGATGCACGAGGACCAGACAGGTTTTGTGAAGGGAAGGCAGCTGAACACGAATGTGCGAAGATTGTTGAATGCCATCATGATGCCGGCGATTGAGGGGGAGGCAGAGATAGTGGTGGCACTGGATGCGGAGAAGGCCTTCGATAGAGTGGAGTGGGGGTACCTATGGGAGGTGATGGGGAGGTTTGGATTTGGTGAAGGATTCATTAGATGGGTAAGGCTGCTATATGAGGCCCCGATGGCGTGCATGGCCACGAATGGGAGGAGGTCAGAGTACTTCCGGCTTTACCGAGGGACCAGGCAGGGTTGCCCCCTGACCCCCTTGTTGTTTGCACTGGCAATTGAGCCGCTGGCGATGGCGTTGAGGGATTCAGAGAGGTGGAGAGGCTTGGTGCGAGGTGGAGAGGAACATAGGGTGTTGTTGTATGCCGATGACCTGTTACTGTATGTGGCGGACCCAGTGGGAGGGATGCCGAGGGTGATGGAGTTGCTAGCTGAGTTCGGGACCTTTTCAGGTTATAAATTAAATTTAGGCAAGAGTGAGGTGTTTGTGGTGCACCCTGGAGACCAGGATGAAGGAATTGGTAGGCTCCCGCTTAGGCGGGCAGGGGAGAGTGAAGAGGGTGTTCCTGGAGCGAGGGAGGGATAGAGGCGGGCTGGCGCTGCCCAACCTTCTGGGGTATTATTGGGCGGCCAATATGTCAATGGTGCGTAAATGGGTGATGGAGGGGGGGAGGGGTGGCGTGGAAAAGAATGGAGATGGCGTCATGTAGAGGTACGAGCCTGGGTGCCATAGTAACGGCGCCGTTGCTGCTCTCCCCTAAGAGGTTACCACGAGCCCGGTGGTGGCGGCGCCCTAAGAATCTGGGGACAGTGGAGGCGGCATGGGGGGGAAACAGGGGGCTCGATGGAGGCTCCACTGGGTGGCAACCATCGGTTCATCCTGGGGAACAAGGATGGGGGATTTAGGGGGTGGCAAAAGGCGGGCATCAGCAAATTTAGGGACCTGTTTATTGGCGGGAGGTTTGCGGGCCTGGGGGAACTGGAAGATAAATTTGGGCTTCCCCAAGGGAACATGTTCAGATACTTGCAGGTAAAGGCGTTTGCTAGGCGACAGGTAGAGGAGTTCCCTTTGCTGCCCTCGCAGGGGACGATGGACAGAGTGCTTTCGGTGGTGTGGGTCGGAGAGGGGAAGGTGTCTGACATCTATAAGGTAATGCAAGAGGTGGAGGAGTCGTCAGTGGAGGAGCTGAAGGCTAAATGGGAGGAGGAACTCGGGGAGCAGATAGAGGACGGGACTTGGGCGGATGCCGTGGAGAGAGTCAACTCTTCCTCCTCATGTGCGAGGATTAGTCTCATCCAATTTAAGGTGCTGCACCGGGCCCACATGTCCGGGACTAGGATGAGTAGGTACTTTGGGGGTGAGGATAGGGCACCAGATGTTCGGGGAATCCAGCGAACTATGCCATATGTTCTGGGCATGCCCAGCACTGGCGGAGGGGGGGAGTTCCTTATTGTAGTGTCTATTCTGTAACTTTATATTGTGTTAATTTGCGTTGTTGTTAAAATGCTGTGTTGTTCATGGAGGTGGGGCGAATGTTTATGATTGTTAATATTATTGTTATTTTTGGTATTTTACTAAGGTGCGTGATTGTTGTATAAATTCAAAATTTTTCAATAAAAATTATTTCAAAAAAAAAAAAGTTCTGGGAGGAGAAAGGTCTGGAGAAATTAGGGGACCTGAACGTAGAGGTTTGCTAGTTTTAAAGAATTAGCTGAGAAATTCTAACTGCCTGGTTTTAGTCTTTTCAGGTATTTTCAAAATCGCGACTTTTCTCCTCCTCTCTTTTGGCGTCACCCTCTTACCTGTTGAAGACGATTTTGACTCTGGGTTGGTCAGACAGGAGGTCTATTTCGGATATTTATGGCCATATTCTTTCAACGGATTCTGATCTATTCAGTGAGATAAAGACAAAATGGGTGGGTGAATTGTATCCCATTCTTAATGGTGAGGTGTGGAGTGAGGCCCTCCACAAGGTCAACTCCACATCTTCATGTGCTCGGCTGAGCTTGATTCAATTCATGGTCTTGCATGGGACGCACCTGACCAGAGCTAGGATGATTAGCTTCTTCTCCGGGTTGAGGATAATTGTGAGCGCTGCTCCCGGGGGCCGACTAATCGTACGCATATCTTCTAGTCCTGTCCCAAGTTGATAAACGTTTGGGCCTGTTTCTTTAACACCATGTTGGAGATACTTGAGTACATTTGAATCCATGGCCGCTGGTGGTCATATTTGGGGTGTTTGATTTGCAGGTGCTTCAGTCGGGGGTGAAGGTGGTTGTCCTCTCCTTTGTCCCATTGGTAGCCCGGATCGGTTTGGGTGGAGGCCTCCTTCTCCGCCTAGTTCCTCAGCTTATTTCAGTGATCTCATCTCTTTTCTACATTTGGAGAAGGTCAAATAGACCATCATGGGGTCAGTGAAGAGTTTCTACCTGAGATGGCAGCCATTCACTTCCTTTTTTAAGGAGTTAGTCACAATCAGCTGCTGGGGGTTTAGTTTAGATTCTGTGTTAGCATTAATATATGTTTTTTCTCTGTTCTATAGTGCATTTATTTTGATTATTTTCAGGCAGTTTTGTTCAATGTGAAAAATGTACTGCTGAAGGTTATTTACGGTAAGTAGAAGTGGGGAAGTTGATTAATGTGCAAAAAAGAGACCCATTTTGGGTGGTATAGCAGGGTCTTTCAAGGTGCCTGCTGAGAACAACCACGCCATCAAATGGGACTCTGTTATTTTGGCTAAGGTCGGGAACACCCCGCTGAGCCCGCATTTACCTCATTTCCTGAGCTTGTCAGTGCAGGAAGAGATCTTGGCATCATTTTTAAATGGCACTCCAATCTCTAGAGCCCCCCCCCCCTCGGACACTACACAGCAGCCTCCGGACTCCTCCATTGTCCCAGCATACCTCTTGGTGGTCCTCAAGTCCCTCTTCACCCCACCTGTTAAGGGCAGGTTACCTCCAGGCCCAATCCTGCGCCTGGGAGACCTTGTTGTGGCACCGTTTAGCAGTAGTCCGCACAAATGTGGACCAGGTGTAATGGCAGATGGTCTCCCAGGCTATTGGAGGGACGGGTGGTTAGGCGGGTGGTTGGGCTCTGGACATGATAGTCTCCTGGCACACCCACTACCACCTGGGCACCTTGGCACTGCCACCTGGGCAGCCTGGAATTGCCATGGTGGCACTGCATGGGTGCCTGTGTGGCAGTGCCAAGGTGCCCATGTGACAGTGCCAAGGTGCCCAGGTGGCAATGCGAGTGCTAGGGTACCACCCGGCCCAGAGCCTAATCACCCTGGCTGGTGAGCTTTTAGGTCTCCTTCTTCAGCATCATGTCAGTGGTTCTTAATTTCGCTCTGGAGCCTTGTCCGTTGGTAGCCATTTTCAGGACATTACTCTCGCTGAGCTGCAGGGGTGAAAGCGGATGCTCTCGCCTTTGCCTCAGACATAGACCAAAGGCAAGTTCTGCTGTGATGGAGAGCGTTCACTTCTCCTTGTGCCCCAGCCTTGTTGGGTGACCTCATGCATTTTTTTAGACCTGGAAAAGGTCAAGTACATGATTTTTTTTGTACGGGAGGGTTTAAACTAGTATGGCAGGGGCGTGGGAACCGGAACAGCAGGCCAGCAAGTGTAGAACCTGAGGAAGAGCTGGAGACGAAGGCAGATATAGCAAAGAGGGAGAGCAGGCAGAGAGAAGTCACTGATCTCAGTGGGTCTGGATGTCTGGAGCACGTTTGCTTCAATGCAGGAAGTATAACAGGTAAAACGAATGAATTTAGAGCTTGGATTATTGTCATGAATTATGATATTACGAAGACATGGTTAAAGGAGGAACAAGGCTGGCAGCTTAATGTTCTGGGATATCGATGTTTTATACGAGACAGAAGGGGTAGCAGAAAGAATGGGGGGGAAAGCAAATTACTGCGGATGCTGGAATCTGACATGAAAGAGAAAATGTTGGAAAATCTCAGCAGGTCTGGCAGCATCTGTAGGAGAGAAAAGAGCTAACGTTTTGAATCCAAGGACTCTTTGTCAAATCTGCTAGAAAGAGTGGGGGATTGGTTAGGGAACATATTACAGCTGTGACGAGGAAGGAAAACTTGGTGGGATCTTGCAGTCTGGCATTATGGGTAGAGCTCACGAACAGGAAGAGTGCAATCACAATGATGGGTTGTACTATAAGCCTCCCAACAGCCAGCGGGATACAGAGGAACAGACATGAAGTCAGATTCAGGAAAGATGTGAAAATAGCAGGGTTGTTCTGGTGGGTGATTTTTATTTCCCCATATTGATTGGGGCTCCCTTAGTGCCAGAGGTTCGGATGGAGAGCAATTTGTTAGGTGTGTTTAAGAATGTTTTAAAAAAACTGTATGTTGCTAGTCCAACCAGGGCGGGGGTCCTACTGGACCTGGTATTGGGGAAGGAGTCTGAGGTGACTGAGGTTTCAGTAGGGGAACATTTTGGAAATAGTGATCATAAATCCCGTAAATAATTGAATATTCACGGATAAGGACAAGAGTTAGTCCTCGAGTGAGGATGCTAAATTGAGGGAAAGCTAACGACAACAGAATTCAGCAAGAGCTGGAGAATGTGGATTGGGGCGGCTGTTTGAGGGTAAATCCACATTTGATATGTGGGAGTATTTTAAAGGCCAGTTGATTAGACTGCAGGACAGGCATGTCACTGCGAAAATGAGGGATAGTAATGGCAAGATTAGGGAACCATAGATGACAAGGAAATTGTGAAACTTGTCGAAAAGAAAAAGGAAGCAAACATTGGGTCCAGGCAGCTACATACAGATGACGCCTTTGAAAAATATAGGAATAGTGGGAACAAACTCAAATGGGAGTTAGGAGTGCTAAAAGAGGCCACGAAATGTCATTGGCAAGCAGGTGTTATAGGTATTATTTGAACATAAATCCAAGTTCGTTCATTTGAGACTTGAA
The DNA here is from genome assembly GCF_902713615.1 of Scyliorhinus canicula. Classification (NCBI taxonomy): domain Eukaryota; kingdom Metazoa; phylum Chordata; class Chondrichthyes; order Carcharhiniformes; family Scyliorhinidae; genus Scyliorhinus; species Scyliorhinus canicula. The sequence goes on from NC_052157.1 coordinate 60,927,976, forward strand.
TCAAAAAAGCGAACAGGAGACAGGCAGGTGAAGTAAGTCAGGAAACTTTACTTAAGTTATGAATTAATACTTATGAAAGCAGGATAGCAAATTGATGGCTGGACCATGGTGCTTGCTTTCTGGCTTGGCTTCATTCAGCTTCGATTCTTAGCCTGTAACCTTTGTGGATTTTCTACTTCCCGTCGACAGCAGATTCTACAAACTTAATTTTCAAACTTGATGCCAGCCTTATCACTGAAAGCTGTTTATTAACCCCTTCCAAAACACAACCCACAGTCTAGGAAGGAGATTGAAGAATTGGACAGGACACTGTGAACATTCCCTCGAATGTTACCAGAATCCTGAACTTAGAAAGATAAAGCAAAATTCAAAATTAAAATCCACTACAAACAATTACATTGAACTGACAGTACAGAAACAGTCAGTTCATCCCTTCTCTTCCACACTCCTGTTTCTGCTCCACCTGTTCTACTATGTTCAATGACTTATGCACACATACACCCAGGTCCCTCTGCTACTGCACTCTCTTTAATATTGTATCTTGAATTTTATATTGTCTCCAAAATGTTGACACCTCACACTTCACCACATTAAATCTCATCTGCCACCTGTCTACACACTCCATCAACTTATCAATGTACTTATGAAGTTCTACTCTGCACGCCTCACAGTTGACAATAATTCCACATTTTCTATCATCCGCAAACTTTCTAATTGTCCACTGCGCACCAAGATCTCGATTTTTAGCATACAGCAGAAAAAGCAAGGGTCCCAATACAGACCCCCGGGGAACTCCAGTATAAATCTTCCTCCAGCCCCAAATATATCATTGACCATTGCTGTCTGCTTCCTATTATTCAGACACATTTTGTACCCATGTTGCTACTGTCACATTTATTTGATAGTTATAACTGAGTTGTGCATGTTTGCTGTTTGAGGAAAATAGACCATCAAGAATGCAAATCAATTTCATTATCCTGGTGACAGCTTTTGTAATTTTAGGACGTTTATAGGAGCGGGTTCCATGTGCTCCGGTCAGAATGGATCTAGGCCTGTCTGTTACTGTTACTTTCATGAAAAGGACCAGTGTCGTTTGTCCAGAGAATTTATGGTCATTGTGATCAGAACCCTGATAAGTAACCTTCAAGAGGGAATTACAGAGTAGATTAATATCCAGAAACTGTTTGCAATGAAGCACTCTCTGTATCTTGTCAAACACAACTTCTATGAAAAAGGGAACACCTGAAAGTGAATTAATATATTTGTGTTATAGATATGTTATGGCATATCAGTTTACGTGTTTCATATAGTTTATTTAAGTTGTTCTGTGTAAAGCCCGCGCTTTAGGCCGATTGTGAATTGTTGCAGAATGTATATTTATCGGGGTGTTGAAAAGATCATGATAGTTTTTTCCTGTCTGAGGGATTTCTTTGTAATTAATGTTTTCTCTTGTGATGGCTAATATGGTGAAAGAGCAAATCCACAGACAAGAATGGAGTGGGAACGGGGAGTGTCAATTTGAGGGTATCCAACAAAGTGATGGGAGGTTAGAACAGTTCAGAGGCTTTACAGATCCATTGATTACACGTTGTGTGTTTTGGCTGGTAATGAGTTACTAACACAAAGTATGACAATAATATTGTCCTTCTTGAGTGCAATGTGTGACAACTTCTACAGCGTTGTGTTGCAAATTATTTATTCAAAAGTCACCATTTTGTGAACATTGAATATTCCATTTGTTTATTGCCAGTGAGAATTCACAAGTGTAGATTTTATTGTCTGGCACATAAAGTGTGAGTTTCAATGTAGAAAGCTGACCGAACCACAGTAGGCAGGGAACTCTTAATGCTCTTGAGGATTCTACTTTCAATTTCCACTTTATTTCCTTCTCAGTTGTACCTGGGAACCAAGATCAAACGATGTCAATAGTCAGTATTAATGTCCAATCACCCACATTCCAAATTAAACCGTCAATTCGAAAACCGAGAGGAAGATTCTCTTGTTTCGAAAATAAATGTAATGAATTATTGAATTTCCTTGTCATTTTCAATGGTGATTCGATATTGAAGGATTGGATTAGGAAATGTTGACAGTTTCTTTATGATTCCATTCACCAGATATTCTTTTGGGTTGATCGGAATATTCGGATTATTCCCAACTAGATAGTATCCATGGATTTATCAGCAGAACTCACTCAGTATTTAAGATTAGTTGTCTTTAAACTCACACTAGAATTAGAGACTTCTGAATGAAGAGTAACGTGATCTCGTGTTTAACACGGGCTTGGACGGAACCGCGGAAAGTGAGGTTGTATTTGTATAAGAATGGTTAGACCAGTAGGAAGATTTCCTCTGTGAATCCCATTGTAGAAGGAGCTTGGAGTATTGGAGAGAACACTGTGAATATCCGCTAGAATGTTACCAAACGCCCGAACTGCTCTCATTCTTGGGAATATTTATCATGTTATGTATCTCAAGTATTTGTCCGTTTCTCAATGGCGACCAGAATTCTGCAGAGTCTTCCCACATGGTCTATCTGAGGAGGATCCTGTGCATTTTAAAAAATAAAATCCTCTGCTTTTGAATCTATCCCACAAACATCTCCAGTGAAAAGTGATTTCCAGTGAATGACATTAAATGGAATTTAAGGTTTGAGAAGGCTGTGGATTGGATGTATATTGTGAAACATTTAACATAGGGCAGCACGGTAGCATTGTGGATAGCACAATTGCTTCACAGCTCCAGGGTCCCAGGTTCGATTCCGGCTTGGGTCACTGTCTGTGCGGAGTCTGCACGTTCTCCCTGTGTCTGCTGTGGGTTTCCTCCGGGTGCTCCGGTTTCCTCCCACAGTCCAAAGATGTGCAGGTTAGGTGGATTGGCCATGCTAAATTGGCCTTAGCGTCCAAAATTGCCCTTAGCGTTAGGGATAGGGTGGGGGTGTGGCCTTGGGTAGGATGCTCTTTCCAAAAGCGGGTGCAGACTCGATCGGCCTTGGATGTTGCCACTTCCTTTTGTGACTCATACCTCAAATACAGGCTGTGCGTGGAGGCTTTGAAAAAAGAAGCGACCAGCAAAATGTCCCAGGTAAAGTGTTTAAATATTATGGAAAATAGGGGTAAGGGTACGGGAACGGGTTTTATTCGTTGTTAGATTGAGGGAATAGAATTTGCAGCGCAGAAGCAGCCTCGGCCGGAGGGATTTGGTTCCCAGGGGGTTCGGCCCGAGGTCGGGGCATGTGCCAGAGACGCCGCGCTCCGCTCCTACCGGCAGTTTCAGATCTTCAGGTCTGACGCCGTGGGCTCTTCCAGGTGATGGCTAATATGATGAAAGAACGAATCCACAGACAAGAATGGAGTGGGAACGGGAGTGTCAATTTGAGGGTATCCAACAAGTGATGGGAGGTTGAAACAGTTTAAAGGTTTACAGATCCATTGATTACACGCTGTGTGTTTTAACCGGTAATGAGTTAACACAGTGTGACAGTAATATTGCCCTTCCTGAGTGCAATATGTGACAACTTTCACCGTTGTGTTTCTATTTCTCTCTTCCTCATGTTTTGATCCAGCTTACCCCTTAAATACATCAATACTATTCACCTCGACCACTGCCGGTGGATGACTTAATTTCTTCCACATTCTCCCCACTCTGGGCAAAGAAATTTTTTCCTGAATTCCCCATTCGATTTATGAGTGAGTGTCGCATTTTGAGTGTCTCCAGTTCTGGTCTCCCCAAAAGGCGAATACTGTGCCTACTTTCCATAAAAATCCTTAATGATTTTGTAGCCAGTTATCTGGTCAGTTCTCAGTATTCTTCGTTCGACAGAAAAGAGCCTCACCCGGTTCAATGATTTCTGCTGGTTGGAATCTCTCAGAGCTGCTCTCATTCTTGGAAACATTTATTATATTATATATCTCAAGTATTTCTCCTTTTCTCAATGGCGACCAGAATTGTGCACAGTCATCATCCCACATGGCCTATCTGAGGAAGTTCCTGTGCATTTTTGAAAATAAAATCCTCTGCTTTTGAATCAATCCCACAAGGGATTTCCAATGGATGAAATTAAATGGAATTTAAGTTGTGAGAAAGCTGTCGATTGGATGTATAATGTGCAACATTTAACATATTACTTCGTTTTGTGACGCCCACCACAAGTCACATGTCTGAGCAACCTGTGTGGAGGGGGTGAAATTGGAAAGATATTCCTGGTAAAGTGTTTAAAGATTGTGGGAAATAGAGGAGTGACAGTGTGGGAACGGGTTGTATTCGTTGTCAGATTGAAGGAATGGTTTGTATTAGTTTTTGATGCTGACTCTGTTGACTGTAGATACTTCAATACCCGAAAAACTATCAACCTAACCATTCTGCAGTACCCTCATACCCACTCACAACCCCAAAATTTATCATCCTCACCATTCTGCGGTCAGCCTGTACCCTCTCAATACCCCAAAAATCTAGCAACCTCACCATTCTCCAGTAATCCCTTACCTCCTCAATATCCCAAACATCTATCAACCCGCCCATTCTGCAGTAACCCCTTACCTCTTCAATACCCCAAATATCTATCAACCCGCCCTTTCTGCAGTTACCCCTTGCCTCCTCAATACCCCAAATATCTATCAACCCGCCCTTTCTGCAGTTACCCCTTGCCTCCTCTATACCCCAAATATCTATCAACCCGCCCTTTCTGCAGTTACCCCTTGCCTCCTCAATACCCCAAATATCTATCAACCCGCCCTTTCTGCAGTTACCCCTTGCCTCCTCAATACCCCAAATATCTATCAACCTGCCCATTCAATTCAGGGTTACCGGTTGTTCTTGTACATTGATGAAACTCAGTAGAAATTCAAGTTAAAAACTTGTCAGGTGCAAATAAGAATTGTTTTATTTGGAGTTCATTGGTTACAACTTGAAAATCATTTAATAGGTAGTTTGTAGACAATTTGATTTTCTTCAAAGAATCACAGGAATTATTTTCTGAGACAATAGCCCGAACAGAACTTTAAAAGTCAAAGTTTGAAAATGAAATATGAATACAGAACTCTTTTCTAATTCTCTTCCTTTCCTTTCTGTCTCTCTCTGTCTGTCTCTTTGGCTCTCTGTCTGTCTCTCTGGCTCTGTTTGTCTCGCTCTCTCTTTTCCTTTCTCTCTTTCTTTCTCTCCAAAATGGTGGCCAAATTGTCCATGGATATACTATTTCATATCTGTCTTAAGCGATTCGATCACACCCCAATATAATCCTAATTGGTTTGGGTTAGACTCAAACACATTTGATTTGATAGCAAGCTGTCCATCTATTGAAAACAAGGCCACACAGTCTAAAATGTTTCAGCTTGTATAATCATGGGATGTAATTCACCCTAATCTCAAACGGCGTGAGAATCGTGCAATCATTCATTCTTATTCCTCGTTGCCATGGATTCAACCCCTGTCCTTGGAAAAATGTAATGATCTTATCAGACTTCTGTGTTACTTGCAAACTCATGACTGAGTTTGGAAACTATATTTTTTCTTTCATTTTAAAACTGGGAATTAATATTTATGCTTTAAGCAGCTTTTTACCTATATTAAGTGTATTTAAAATACCTGGCTTCTACAGTCGGCCCTTTGATAAATCGAAAGATCAAGTGAGATATATCAGAATAAGATAAAAGACATCATTAAAGCGATAGGATAGGTAAAAGCTCAAAGAATAATTCATTCATATTGTCATTGCAGATTTAAACAATAGAATGGAAACTTAGCATTGCAACAAGTATTTCAACAATAATCATTAAAATTCTTAAAGAATCATTATTACAAAATAACAATTAATAAATTAGTCAAATTTGATACGACAGATTCAGTATTAATAGATTATACAAATAATTGATTGATAATATTACGGTTAACATTTCAACAAAAGTATTCATCTCAAATTCACCAATTGGGGGTGCAGTAGGGTTAGTGTAAATCATTCTGACAGTTGGTCCCCTGCGTTTAGCGAATAGTTCTGTGATGCACGTAGCACATTGGTATGTTATATAAATGATGAATCCAGCTGCACAGGAGAATAGGATTATTCATTCTCCACCATAACTTTTTCTAAGCGGTCGTTTGTACATTTAAAAGCTGTGTTAACATCTACATAGTTAGCACAATTACTATTACCCATTGGTATCCCTTTAGGGTCCTTACTGATGAGGCAAATTGATCCTTTTTGTTTAATATTAGTTGGGAGGTTAAGATGTTGAGGTTTTTTGTCAGGGTTAAATTGAAGTTGGTGCCATCCTGAAAAGGTGTTTAGTGGATAGCCTGCAGATTTCCATAAGTTAATAGATTTTTGGATGTCAACCTGGTACCTCCCATTTTCACATGTATATGCTCCATAACGGGTCACCACAGAGCGAGGGACGCTTTGATAGATGTACCATTCTGCTGTTTCTGAAGCATTAAAGGGAATAGTTAGAAAGGGGAAAACCCTCCCGAGTTAGGGGTTGCAATGCATACCCAACAATTAGAAATGTTAAAGTTTTCAGCATATATCTTAGATGTGTAAAGGAATGTGTTCTTATTCATTTCTGATACAACATTCACAAAGTCAATCAAATAACTGAAAATTAAAATTGCGGCAAACATTTTACTTGTACGCGCACTTCACGTGCGATGCGTAAATCCAACTTTTCTTTCCCTTTAACTTAACAGCGGATTGGGTGGTGAGAAGGATTACGAAAGGACCTTCCCACTTTGATCCCAAAGGTTCCTTTTGCAGCTTTTTGACGTACACTTCTTCACTGGGCACCAGGTCGTGTCCACCCTCCGGAGGATCGCCACACGCAGCTAACACCTGTTGAGAAGCAGAGCTAACAGCATTTGTTAGATTTTGGCAGTAAGACAGCAAAGCATCACTCATTAAATGACAGTCTGCTTTCCGCAAGTCAATAGTTCCTGGCAGAGACATTGGTCTGCCTGTGATGATTTCAAAAGGGCTCAGGCCTGTTGTTCTGTTTGGTGTTGCTCTAATACTGCATAATACTATTGGCAAAGCTTGGACCCAATTCATGCCTTCCTGGCTGTATTTAGACAGTCTTTCTTTCAAAGTTCGATTCATACGTTCCACTTGTCCTGATGATTGTGGATGATAAGGACAGTGTAAATTCCAGTTAATGTTTAGTAGTTTACAGACTTCCCTACAAACAGCTCCTGTAAAGTGGGTTCCATTGTCTGAGTCAATGCTAGCTGGTATTCCCCATCTGAGAATAAAGTCTTTGCATAGCACTTTGGCTGTATGGGCAGCTGTCCCTCTTCTAGCTGGAGCAGGTTCCACCCATCTGGAGAATTTATCCATTATTACAAGGACGTCATTGTACTGTTGACATTTAGGAAGAGTGATGTAATCTACTTGTAAGTCCTGGAATGGACCTGCAGGAGCAGGAGCTCTTAATTGAGGCATTGATGTTATAGGACCCAAGTTATTCTTTTGACAGGTTACACATTGGTTTGCTATCAATTGTGCATGTTTTTTGAATCCTTTACAACACCAACTTCTATGGAATCGATCCATCATTTGTTGAGGTGATATGTGTCCCCATTAATTAATTTGTTGAGCTAAGAAGGGCATTAGTGATTGCGGTGCGACTGGTTTACAAGTTTGAACTTCTCTCCAAATTTCATCATCATACAGTTGAATACCTGATTCTAACCATGTCCATTTTTCTTCCTTTGTACAATCATTCTGCATTTCACGTAAATCATGTAATATGGTGGTTACTCCCAATTTGTAAATGTGACTTGATTCCTGATGCCAATGAGAGGCACAAAGGGAGGCAGCTTCCCTTGCTGCTTGGCCCGCAAGAGCATTTTCTCTTGCTTCCATAGTGTGCTCATGAGTATGGGCTTTACATTTTAGAACTGATACTTCTTTGGGCAAGGTCATAGCTTCTAGAAGATCTCGTACTTCCTTTCCATTTCGGATAGGTGTACCTGCTGTTGTGAGAAATCCTCTTTTTCTCCGCAGTTGGCCAAAATCATGTGCTACTCCAAAACCATATCTGGAGTCAGTAGAGATGTTAGCAGTTCTATCTCTTGCCACATGACATGCTTCTGTTAGTGCCTTTAATTCGGCCTGCTGAGCTGATGTAGCTGGGGGCAAACTTCCTTCAGCTAATACTTCGTATGGGCTTGTGACTGCCCACCCAGCTTTCCTGATACCCTTGTCAATAAAAGAGGAACCATCTGTGAATAGGATTAAATCTGGGTTCTGTAGTGGCTCTTCTTCTACTAAGCGTACTTCTTCCATTTCCTCTGTTATTTTCACACAGTCATGCACTTCTTTCTCTCCCTCCCCTGTTCCTCGGGAAGCGGGAGCAAGGATGATGGGTTTACAGGACTGGCTTTGTGAAAATATAGGTTGGGAGCTTCCAAAACTGCTGTCCATCTTGTCCATCTAGCTGATGTATCTTGTGACACTCTGTTCATGGATAGTAGAGAATGGACTGAATGTGGACATTTAATGATTAACTTTTGGCCTAGAACAAGTCCTGATGTAATCATTACAGCTCGACATGTAGCTTCCATGGCTCGTAAACAACTGCCAAATGCTAGTGCCACATTGTCAAGTTTAAGGGAATAGTACCCAACTGGTCTTAACTGATCACCGTGTTCTTGAGATAGTACTGCAGTCATGTAACCATCTCTTTCATGAACAAACATGGTAAAAGGTTTTCCGTTGTTTGGAATACCTAAGGCTGGCGCTTAACACAGGACCTTTTTCAAATTCAGAAATTATTGTTTCTGTTCAGAATTGAGTTTAATTTGGTCTCTTGATTTACTGTTTCCTTTTAAAAGATCATTCAATGGCTGGCATAACTGAGTATAAGAATCAATCCAATTTCTGTTAAAATTACAGAGTCCCAAGAAAGATCTCACTTCCTGTACAGTTGAGGGTTCTTCAGCTGCTTTGATGGCAGCTGTTCTGTTTTGAGTAAGTTCCCTTTTGCCTTTGGAAATTTTCTGTCCCAAGTAAACAACTTCTTCCTGGGTAATTTGTGCTTTGGCAAAGCTAGCTTTGTGACCATTAGTACTGAGGTGGTTCAAGACCACCCGTAAGTCCTTTTCATGGTCATCTTTATTGATGGAGGCTAACAGAACATCATCTACATGCTGGATAATGGTGGAAGGCAGATCAGGCAGTTGCCTGACGTGATTCTGCAAAGCCATGTGGTAAACAGTTGGGTTATTGTGAAAACCTTGCGGTAGTCTAGTGCATGTGTACTGTTGCTGATTGACTGTATAAGCAAACCATGGTTGTACTTGTTTAGCTAATGGTACTGACCAGAAGCCATTTGTCATATCAATGACTGAAAACTATTGAAGGTCAGGAGTTAAAGAGTTAAAAATTGTAGACGGATCGGCCACTAAAGGAGCTTTTCTGACAATGAATTGATTTGCCTTTCTGTTGTCAATAGTAAGGCGCCATGTACCATTAGCCTTTTTCACAGGCCATACATGGCTGTTTGATGAACTGTGAATACGCACTAAAATATCCCTTTCTTCAAGTTGTTTTATTATAGGTAGAATACATGGAATTGACGTTTTGCTAATGGGGTATTGTTTGGTACAAGGTGGAGCTGCTCCCATGAAAATAATTGGGTCCATTTTCAAAAGACCACAATCATTTTTGTCAACTGCCCAAATTGGAAGATGTTGTATTTCATCTTTTTTTATGCGTCTAATGGACCAGGTAATTTTCCCATTATTGAAATTGAGTGAAGAATTTAGTTGTGATAAGATGTCCATACCTAGAAGTGCTTGTGTTACCAGACCTACCCATATTGACGCCATCAGCTGATGTGGTCCAAATTCTAAAAGCAATGGTTTAGTCTTCCGAAGAGGGACAGAGTCTCCTCCTGCAGCAAAAGCTTCAATTTTCTCTGAAGTTAGGGGAAAGAAAGCAGCATTATGTTCAGTAACACAGGTAAGTTCAGCTCCAGTATCAAATAAAAATTTGATATGAATACCTTCTACTCTTAACAAAATATATAATCCATCATTTTTCTGCTGCAAAAGTGCATGTAGAGAGAAATCATCAAGAGTGGAGTCTAGTAGTTTTTTGAATTATCATACAGAGAACGTCTTTGAGCTGGAGGACAGCTGTTTAACATTTAATTCATAGCATTGTTATCATCGTGTAGATTCCTGCGTGGGTACGGTTCATCCCCATGTGGGTAAGATTCTTCCCTACGTGGGTAAGGTTCCTCCCTACATGGGTAAGACTCCTTCCTACGTAGGTAAGGTTCCAATCTACATGGAAATGGCTGGGAGGTTTTAGAATCCCTGTACGTAAATCTGGGTTTGTCTTGTTGGAACGTTACCCTAGGTGCATCTTGTTTGTGCGCATAACGTGGTTGACCACGAGGTGGAAATGTATTGTAGTCAAAATTGTCTACCTCATTATCATCTCTCGAATCCATCCGTGGTTTAAGATAGCATTTTGCCATCCAGTGTCCTACTTTACCGCAGAAAAGACATTGTGGTATTTTTTCCTTACGTGATTTTAATGGAGCCAGGGTACATGTTTGCCCTGAATCTTGTGGTGGTGTTTTAGTCACTGCTGATGAGCTTGTCTGATTGTGCGAACCACGATCTATCTGAATGCACCAGTCAACTATGTCTCGATATGTGCCAGTTTTGGCCCAAGATTGTAAAACCAAATTCAAGGCATCAGAAACTTCAGGTTCAACACCGGCTACAAAAGCCGTTTTTAATGGATTTAAAGTGCTTGCATCCCATGTGTCAGTTTCCTCTGCGAGTGTCATTCCTGAATATTCCATCAAAGTCTGTAAAAATCTTTCATCAAAATCCTGAATATCTTCATAACTTTTTTGAATGCAAGATGTGATCTTAGACCAATCGGTCCTCGGGGGGCGAAATGTTAATAGCCAATCCCTGATTGCGAGCCAACCAGCGTCTAAATTGTGCAAATCGTCTCCAAGGGCAAATTCCACCTCAGTTCTAAGGGTTGAAATTACACGAGTACCTAGCATGATAGTCAGAACTTGTACTCCATCAAATGGGTGGAGACTGTAAATGGATTTTAATCTGTGAATTCCATACCATGGACATACCACCCTTTTTAGGATGTGGGAGATTTTTGGACCATTCGTCAATTTTTGCAGGCTCTGCTGGTTCATGAGTCCATTGATGATCAAATATGTTTCTCGTGATAGTTTCACCTTCTTCCTCTATTTTTTTGCTTCCAACTCTAACCCGTTTGCGTTTTAAAGGGGCTAGTTGAATTCATTTAGTATTACGCTTTGTAGGAACACTATCTTCATTTGATTCATTTGGCAGAGGAATTAATTTATTCTTGACACTTGATCTCGGCTGTGCATTTGCCGATTGCGCCACTAGATAGGGTGCTTGGGCTGCTTGTTGAGTTTGTGTTACTTCAACTGCTGTTTGAATCTGAGCTGTGCTTTGCTTCAAACAGTCTTTTAGGATCTTGCAGCTTTCAGTGGCATTGTTTATATCTTTTTCTAAAACATATCTTTCTTCGATTAACTTACAATTTTCAAATTCAATTCGCTTAGTTTTTGATTGCAACCTTTGGTATTTTGACTCCACTTCAAAAATTTGATTTTGTAATTCTGCTATTTGAATAGATAACTTCTGGAGTTTAGAGGTTTTGTTTTGCAATTCTGTTCCCATTTTGTCATAATGTTCAAGTTTAGATTCTGCATCTTGCAATTCTCTTTCTAAAACACATTTTCCTTTGATTAATTTGCAATTTTCAAATTCAATTCGCTCAGTTTTTAATTGCAACTGTTGGTATTTTAACTCCACTTCAGAATTTTGATTTTGGACTTCTGCTATTTGAACAGGCAACTGCAGGAGTTCAGAGATTTTGTTTTCCAAATCAGTTCTAATTTCATCGTCAGATTCAAGTTTGGATTTCGCATCTTGCAATTCTTCAACAACTGCAATTAGTTGGTCTTTAGTGGTCGAATACTCATGATCAGTTTTATTTTTAGTAATTATCTCTTGCTGTCTGCGTAATTGTCCCATAATTGCCAGGATCCATTTAACACGTTCTGCACTGTGCAATCGTGTGCTTTTTCCCCATGCTCTCTTGATATTATCAAAGGACCACTGCCCTCTGGGGATAATATACTTTGATTCAATTTTTCTTGAGGTTTCATATAGGTCAAATTGTTTACGAAAGAAAGACCCAAAATCCCCCAACATATCTTCAACGGAAACATCTGGTATCCCAGATCCTCCTTTTATCGTCGTAGGGAGTAATTTTCTGCCTGCTAAAGGCTCTGAATCTATACTTTGATCTGGATCAGCCATAAATTCAACCTTTCACTTAACTTTTTGTGTGTAGGCTGTGTTAGTCTCAACAACCGGCACCTGATTGATTTAACACAGTCTAAAAAAATGTCCTTTTCAGGGGTCGAAGCACTGATTGATGCGGCTTTAAGACTTTTAATGGGTGAAAAAGATATTTCTTACCCCAGTCTAGCCGTGGATTCCGACTGTCTTCCGGGTCTCCTCCGATTATTCCCGAAGCTTCTGTCGTCGCCTGGTCCTCCTCCGATTTCTCACGAAGCTTTCCGAACATCTCCGAAGGTCGTATCAGAACTCCTCCCCCCCTGCCGACTACGCCAAGTTGAAGGATCTTGGGATTACGAAGTTTATTCAATTCAGGGTTACCGGTTGTTCTTGTACATTGCTGAAACTCAGTAGAAATTCAAGTTAAAAATGTGTCAGGTGCAAATAAGAATTGTTTTATTTGGAGTTTATTGGTTACAACTTGAAAATCATTTAAAAGGTAGTTTGTAGACAATTTGATTTTCTTCAAAGAATCACAGGAATTATCTTCTGAGACAATAGCCCGAACACAACTTTGAAAGTCAAAGGGCGCGATTCTCGGCACTCACGACGGGGCGGAGGATAGCGGGTGGCGCAAATTTTTACGGCGACGCTGGTCCGACGCCCTCCCGCTATTCTCCAAACCCCGCACAAACTCCAAGTCGCCATTCCCGCCAAACGCCTCGAACGCGCCCCTGACATGACCAGAATCACTAGTTTGTGGCCCCCCGCTATTCTCCGGCCCGGATGGGCCGAAGTCCCGACGTCATCACGCACTGTTTACACGCCGGCCAACACACCTGCTTTTTAAGTTCGTCAACCAGTCGTGCTGGCTGACGGCAGCTTCCAGGAGGTGAGCGCACCGCTCAGCGCACCGCTCAGCGCACCGCTGGAGTCTGGCCACAACGGGGAAGGCATCCCTGAGAACGGGAGGGGGGTCCAGAGCGGGGGGGGAGTGGGGGAGATGGAGGGGGGGAGTGGGGGAGATGGAGGGGGGGAGTGGGGGAGATGGAGGGGGGGGAGTGGGGGAGATGGAGGGGGGGGGGAGTGGGGGGAGATGGAGAGGGCAGTGGGGGAGATGGAGGGGGGAGTGGGGGAGATGGAGGGGGGGAGTGGGGGAGATGGAGGGGGGAGTGGGGGAGACGGAGGGGGGAGTGTGGGAGACGGAGGGGGGAGTGGGGGAGACGGAGGGGGGTGGGGGAGGTGGAGGGGGGAGTGGGGGAGATGGAGGGGGAGTGGGGGAGACGGTGGGGGGAGTGGGGGAGATGGAGGGGGGGAGTGGGGGGACGGAGGGGGAGTGGGGGAGATGGAGGGGGGAGTGGGGGAGACGGAGGGGGGAGGGGAGGAGTGGGGGAGATGGAGGGGGGAGTGGGGGGATCGAGGGGGAGTGGGGGAGACGGAGGGGGGAGTGGGGGAGATGGAGGGGGGAGGGGAGATGGAGGGGGGAGTAGTGGAGACGGTGGGGGGAGTGGGGGAGACGGAGGGGGGAGTGGGGGAGACGGAGGGGGGAGTGGGGGAGATGGAGG